>NC_087198.1:1077774-1377774 GCF_035594125.1 Scylla paramamosain
AGAAAAAAAATCCTTTTATATATTTTTTTTTATTTATTTAATTTTTTTCTAAATAACGAGTGTTATTTGTGGGTTTTAGCTTTTTTGGTAGTTAAGGAACTTAAAAACACTTATAATACACGTTTCTCGTAATGTACTTTTTACGTTTCCCAAACATAAGGTTCTTTCCATGTATTTAAGCGTTTTTATAGATAACATTATGAAAACACTCAAAATACATGTTTTTTAGTAATGTTATTCTGTTTCTCCATAAAGTTTGTTTTCCATGCGTTATAACGGTTTGGTAAGGAGCTCAAAAACACATATTGGCAAGTTCTTGGTAAAAGTTGGTTTTATTCCTATGTAATGTGATTGCCTCTGCTTTTTTAGTACTTCATTGCCTAACACGCTCAAAAACAATTGAAAGACGCTTAATTAATGTCATTTTTTTCCCTCATAAAGCTAGTTTCGCATGCTATTTTGGAATATTGCCTAACTAGGAATATAAAAAAAAAAACACGCAAAAATACACGCATTTGCTTAGATTGTTCTGTTTCTCAATTAAGATTTTTATTCATGAGTTTCAAAGCATTTTTGTATCTAAGAAATTTTTTTTATATACAAGAGATTTTGCGTTTTGCGTACGTAAAACACTGAGAAGATACATTTTCAGTGTAATTTTGTTTTTGGATTCACGTATAGAGTGGATTCCGTATTATTTATCGTTTTAGTAGCCTAGCATACGATGAAAAAACACTCGAAAGACAGATTTCTGGTAAGGTCGTTTAATTTCCTCATATAGGAGGTTTTGCATGCACTTTAGGGTTTGGTACATAACCAGTCCGAAAAAAAAAGCTAAAATTAACTTTTTTGATAATATTCTTTTGTTCATATACTCGTAATTTTCCTGAATTTTCCCAGAATTTTTGGCATCTCGGTACATATGAAGATGAAAAAAAAAAATTACCATTTTTTTTTTTTTTTCAAAATAAAGAGTGTTATTTGTGGAGTTTCAGCTTTTTAATAGTTAAAGAACTTAAAAAAAATACTCATAATAAACGTTTCTCGTAATGTTCTTTTGTTTCCCAAACATAATGTTCTTTGCATGTATTTAAGCGTTTTTGTAGATAACATGATAAAAAAAAACACCCAAATTACATGTTTTTGGTAATGTTATTCTGTTTTTCCATAAAGTTTGTTTTCACCCCATAGGTTTTAGCGGTTTGGTATAAAAAAGGAGCTCAAAAAAACATTTAAAAGGCAAGTTCTTGGTAAAAAATGGTTATATTATAAAGAAAAGTGATTGCCCTGCTTTTGTAGCGCTTTATTGCCTATCAGGCTCAAAAACACTCAAAAGACATTTTTCTGGAATTGTCATTTTTTTTTCTCACATAAAGCTGTGGTTTCGCATGCAATTTGGGGTTTTGGTAACTAAGAATGTGAAAAGCACTCAAAATACACGCATTTTTTAAGATTGTTCTGTTTCTCAATTAAGAGTGTTGTTCATGAGTTTGAGCATTTTGGTATCTACGAAATTTCTTCATATACACTAGTTATTGCATTTTTTGTCTTGTGGTTCTTTTGAACTATAAAACACTCATTATACACTTTTCTTGCAATGTCCTTTTCTTTCCCATTATAGAGTGCTTTGCATCAATTTTCGTGTTTTTTTATAGGTAACAAGCTCAAAAAACACTCAAAATATACCTTTTTGGTAATGTTTTTCTATTTCTTTATATTGGTTGGTTTGCATCAGTTTTAGCGTTTTTCTACGTACAAACACTGAGAAGACAAGTTTTTCAGTAATTTTGTTTTGAATTCCAATATAGAGTGAGTTCCTTATTATTTATCATTTTGGTGCCTAACATGCTGAACAACACTCCAAAAGACAGGTTTCTGATAAGGTCGTTTAATTTCCTCATATAGGTGGCTTTGCATGCACTTTAGGGTTTGGTACATAACAATCCGAGAAAAAAAAGCTAAAATTAACTTTTTTGATAATATTCTTTTATCATATAATTGCCCTGAATTTTCAAAGAATTTTGGCATATCGGTACCTATGAAGATAAATAACAAAAAAAAAAATCATATTTTTTTATTCTTTATTTATTTATTTTTTTTTTTCTCAATAAAGAGTGTTATTTGTAGGATTTAGCTTTTTGGTACTTAAGGAACTTAAAAACACTCATAGTACACGTTTCTCGTAATTTCCTTTCGTTTACCAAACATAAAGGTTCTTTGCATGCATTTAAGCGTTTTTATAGATAACTTGATCAAAAACACTCAAAATACAAAGTTTTGGTAATGTTATTCTGTTTCTCCATAAAGTGTGTTTTCCATGCGTTTTGGCAGTTTTGTATATAAGGAGTTCAAAAACACTTAAAGGCAAGTTTTTAGAATAAATTGGTGTTATTCCAATGTAATATAGTTGCCCTGCTTTTTAGTGCTTTATTGCCAATCACGGTCAAAAACACTTAAAAGACACTTTTTTGGTAATGTCATTTTTTTCTCACATAAAGGTGGTTTCGCATGCAATTTGGGGTTTTGGTAACTAAGAATGTGAAAGGCACTCAAAATAATCGCATTTAGTAAGGTTGTTCTGTTTCTCAATTAAGAGTGTTATTTATGAGTTTCAGCATTTTGGTATCTAGGAAATCTCTCCATATACACGAGTTTTTGCGTTCTTTGCTTTGTGGTTCTTTTGAACTATAAAACACTCATTATACACTTTTCTTGCAATGTCATTTTGTTTCCCATTATAGAGTGCTTTGCATCAATTTTCGTATTTTTTGTAGGTAAAAAGCTCAAAAACACTCAAAATATACCTTTTTGGTAATGTTTTTCTCTTTCTTGATATTGCTTGGTTTCCATCCGTTTTAACGTTTTTCTACGTAAAACACTAAGAAGACACGTTTTCAGTAACTTTGATTTGGATTCCCATATATAGTGAGTTCCTTATTATTTATCGTTTCGGTGCCTAACATGCTAAAAACACTCAAAACACAGATTTCTGGTAAGGTCGTTTAATTTCCTCATATTAGAATCTTTGCGTGCACTTTAGGGTTTGGTACATAACAGTCCGAAAAAAAAAGCTGATATTAACTTTTTTGATAATATTCTTTTGTCACATAATTGCTTTGAATTTTCCTAGAATTTTGGCATCTCGGTACCTATGAAGATAAATAACAAAAAAAAAAAAATCCTATTTATTTTATTCTTTTTTATTTTTATTTTTCTAAATAAAGGGTGTTATTTGTGGGTTTTAGCTTTTTGGTACTTAAGGAACTTAATAAAAACACTAATAATACACGTTTCTCGTAATGTCCTTTTGTTTCCTAAACATAATGCTCTTTGCATGTACTTAAGCGTTTTTATAGATAACATGATCAAAAACTCTCAAAATACATGTTTTTGGTAATGTTATTTTGTTTTCCCATAAAGTTTGTTTTGCATGCGTTTTAGCTGTTTGGTATATAAGGGGTTAAAACACACTTAAAGCCAAATTCTTCGCTAAAGCTGGTATTATTTCCATCTAATGTGATCGTTCTGATTTTCCCCAAAAATAGTGTTCTTTGCATGTATTTAAGCGTTTTTATTGGTAACATGATCAAAAACACTCAAAATACATGTTTTTGGTAATGTTATTCTGTTTCACCATAAAGTGTATATTGCATGCATTTCAGTGTTTTGGTATATCAGGAGCTCAAATACACTTAAAGGCAAGTTCTTGATAAAAATTGGTTTTATTCCAATGTAATGTGATTGCCTTGCTTTTTAGTGCTTTACTTCCTAACACGCTCAAAAACACTCAAAAGACATTTTTCTGGTAATGTCAATTTTTTCCCACATAAAGCTGATTTCGCATGCAATTTGGGGTTTTGGTAACTAAGGATGTGAAAAGCACTCAAAATACACACATTTAGTAAGATTGTTCTGTTTGTCAATTAAGAGTGTTGTTCCAGATTTTCAGCATTTTGGAATGTAATGTTTTTGCATTTTTTGCCTTGTAGTTCTTGTGAAACTATAAAACACTCATTGTACACGTTTCTCGTAATGTCCTTTTGCTTCCCAATATAGAGAGCTTTCCATCCATTTTCGCGTTTTTTGTAGGTAACAATTTCAAAAACACTCAAAATATAACTTTTTGGTAATGTTATTTTATTTCTTCATATTGGTTGGTTTGCTTCCGTTTTAGCGTTTTTCTACGTAAAACACCGAAAAGACACGTTTTTAGTAATTTTGTTTTAGATTTCCATATAGAATGACTTCCATGTTATTTATCGTGTTGGTTCCTAACATGCTGAAAAACACTCATAAGAGTTTTCTGGCAAAGACGTTTGATTTCCCCATATAGGTGGCTTTGCATGCACTATAGGGGTTTGGTACATAACAATCCGAAAAAAAAGCTAAATTTAACTTTTTTGATAATGTTCTTATTTCACATAATTTCCTGAATTTTGCCCGAATTTTGGCATCTCCATACCTGTGAAGATGAATAAGAAAGAAAAAAAATATTGTATTTTTTTTTATTTAATGTTTCTTAATACAGAGTGTTATTTGTGGCTTTTAGCTTTTTGGTAGTTAATGAACTTAAAAACATTCATAATACACGTTTCTCGTAATCACCTTTCGTTTCCCAAAAATAGTGTTCTTTGCATGTATTTAATCGTTTTTATTGGTAACATGATCAAAAACACTCAAAATACATGTTTTTGGTAATGTTATTCTGTTTCACCATAAAGAGTGTTTTGCATGCGTTTTAGTGTTTTGGTGTATAAGGAGCTCAAAAACACTTAAAGGCAAGTTCTTGGTAAAAGTTCGTTTTCCTCCAATATAATGTGATTGCCCTCTTGTTTAGTGGTTCATTGCCTATCACTCTCAAAAACACTCAAAATACACTTTTCTGGTAAACTCTTTTTTTTGTTTCCCACAAATATATTTTCGCATGCAATTTGGGGTTTTGGTAACTAAGAATGTGAAAAGCACTCAAAATACACGCATTTATTAAGGTTGTTCTGTTTCTCAAATAGGAGTGTTACACATGAGTTTTAGCATTTTTGTATCTAAGAAACTTCTCAATATACACGAGATTTTGCGTTTTTTGCCTAGTGGTTCTTTTGAACTATAAAACACTCATTACACACTTTTCTTGCAATGTCCTTTTGTTTTCCATTATAGAGTGCTTTGCATCAATTTTCGCGTTTTTTGTAGGTAACAAGCTCAAAAACACTCAAAATATACCTTTTTAGTAACGTTTTCGTATTTCTTGATATTGGTTGCTTTGCATCCGTTTTAGCGTTTTTCTACGTAAAACACTGAGAAGACACGTTTTCAGTAACTTTGTTTTTAATTCCCATTTAGAGTGACTTTCTTAATATTTAACGTTTTGGTGCCTAACATGCTAAAAAACACTCAAAACACAGATTTCTGGTAAGGTCGTTTAATTTCCTCATATAGGAGGCTTTGCATGCACTTTAGGGTTTGGTACATAGTCCGAAAAAAAGCTTAAATTAACTTCTTTTGATAATATTCTTTTATCATAAGATTGCCCTGAATTTTCCCAGAATTTTGGCATCTCAGTACCTATGAATATAAATAATAAAAAAAAAAATTCCTATTTTTTTTTTTTTTTTTTAATAAAGAGTGTTATTTGTGGGTTTTAGCTTTTTGGTATTTAAGGTACTTAAAAAAACACTCATAATACACGTTTCTTGTAATGTCATTTTGTTTTCCAAACATAATGTTCTTTGCATGTATTTAAGCGTTTTTATAGATAACATGATCAAAAACACTCAAAATACATGTTTTTGGTAATGTTAATCTGTTTTTCCATAATGTTTGTTTTGCATGCGTTTTAACGGTATGGTATATAAGGAGCTCAAAAACACTTAAAGGCAAATTTTTGGTATAAATTGGTGTTATTCCAATGTAATATAATTGCCCTGCTTTTTAGTGCTTTATTCCCTATCACGCTCAAAAACACTTAAAAGACACTTTTTTGGTAATGTCATTTTTTTTCTCAGATAAAAGTGGTTTCTCTTGCAATTTCGGGATTTGGTAACTAAGAATGTGAAAAGCACTCAAAATACACGCATTTAGTAAGGTTGTTCTGTTTTTCAATTAAGAGTGTTATTCATGAATTTCAGCATTTTTGTATTTAGGAACATTCTCCATATACACGAGTTTTTGTGTTTTTTGCCTTTTGGTTCTTTTGAACTATTAAACACTCATTACACACTTTGCTTGCAATGTCCTTTTGTTTCCCAATATAGAGTGCTTTGCATCAATTTTCACGTTTTTTGTAGGTAACAAGCTCAAAAACACTCAAAATATACATTTTAGTAACGTTTTCCTATTTCTTGATATTGGTTGCTTTGCATCTGTTTTAGCGTTTTTCTACGTATAACACAGAAAAAACACGTTTTCAGCAATTTTGTTTTGGATTCTCATATAAAGTGAGTTCCTTATTATTTATCGTTTTGGTGCCTAACATGCTGAAAAACACTCAAAAACACATTTATGGTAAGGTCGTTTAATTTCCCGATATAGGAGTCTTTGGATGCCCTTTAGGGTTTGGTACATAACAGTCCAAAAAAAAAGCTAAAATTAACTTTTTTGATAATTTACTTTTATCATATAATAGCCCTGAAATTTCACAGAATTATGTCATCTCGGTACCTATGAAGATGAATAACAAAAAAAAATCTTATTTCTTTATTTTTTTACTTTTTTTTTAATAAAGAGTGTTATTTGTGGGTTTTAACTTTTTGGTACTTAAGGAACTTAAAAACACCTATAATACACATTTCTCGTAGTGTCCTTTCGTTTCGCAAACATAAGGTTATTTGCATGTATTTAAGCTTTTTTATAGATAACATGATCAAAAACACTCAAAATATATGTTTTTTTTATAATTTTATTCTGTTTCTCTATAAAAGGGGTTTTGCATGCGTTTTAGCGTTTTGGTATGTAATGAGCTCAAAAACACTTAAAGGCAATTTCTTGGTAAAAGTAGTTTTTATTCCCATGTAATGTGATTGCCTTGCTTTTTAGTGCTTTATTGCCTAACACGCTCAAAAACACTCAAAAAACACTTTTCTGTTAATATCATTTTTTTTCCCACATAAAGCTAGTTTTGCATGGAATTTGGGGTTTTGGTAACTAAGAATGTGAAAAAACTCAAAACACAGGCATTTAGTAAGGTTGTTCTATTTCTTAATTAAATGTGTTATTCATGAGTTTCAGCATTTTAGTATGTAAGAAACTTTTCTAATACGCACATTTGGTAAGGTATTTCAGTTTTTTTTAAATTAAAAGTGTTATTCATGAGTTTCACCTTTTTGGCGTGTAAGAAACTTCTTTATGTACACGAGTTTTTTAGTTTTTTACCTTGTGGTTCTTGTCAAACTATAAAACACTCATACACGTTTCTCGTAATGTCCTTTTCTTTGCCAATATAATGTGCTTTCAATCTATTTTTGCATTTTTTGTAGGTAACAAGCTCAAAAACACATCAAAATATATCTTTTTGGTAATAATATTCTATTTCTTTATATTGGTTGGTTTACATCCGTTTTAGCGTTTTCTACGTAAATCACTAAAAAGACACGTTTTTAGTAATATTGTTGAAATTGCTGAAAAATACTCAAAAGACAGGTTTCTGGTAAACTCGTGTAATTTCCCCATATAGGTGGATTTGCATGCACTTCAAGGTTTGTACATAACTCCGGAAAAAAGCTAAAATTATTTTTTTATAATGATTTTTTTTTTATAAAATTTACATGAATTTTTCCAGAATTTTGGCATCTCGGTACTTATGAATATGAATAACAAATTTTTTTTTTTCTCTTTCTCTATAAAGAATGTTATTTGTGTGTTTTAGCTTTTTGGTACTTAAGGAACTTAAAAACACTCATAATACACGATTTTCGTAATGTCCTTTTGTTATACAAACAGGGTTCTTTACATGTATTTAAGCGTTTTTATAGGTTACATGATCAAAAACACTCAAAATACATGTTTTTGGTAATGTTATTCTGTTTCTCCATAAAGGGTGTTTTGCATGCGTTTTAGCGATTTGGTATGTAAGGAGTTAAAAAACACTTATAGGCAAGTTCTTCGTAAAAGTTGGTTTTATTCCCATGTAATGTGATTGTTCTGCTTTTTAGTGCTTTGTTGCATATCACGCTCAAAAACACTAAAGAGACACTTTTTTGGTAATGTCATTTTTTTCCCACATCAAGGTAGTTTCGCATGTAATTTGGCATTTTCGTAACTAAGAATGTTAAAACACTCAAAATACACAATTTGGTAAGGTAGTTCTGTTTATCGATTAAAAGTGTTATTCATGCATTTCATCATTTTGTTATGTAAGAAATTTTTCTATATACACGAGTTTTTTGCGTTTATTGCATTGTGGTTCTTTTAAAACTATAAAACACTCATTATACACGTTTCCCGTAATGTCCTTTTGTTTCCTAATATAGAGTGCTTTACATCCATTTTTTTTCATTTTTTTGTAGGTAACAAGCTCAATAAAACTCAAAATATATCTTTTTGGTAATGTTTTTCTATTTCTTCATATAGGTTGGTTTGCATCCGCTCTAGTGTTTTTCTACGTAAAACTGAAAAGACACGTTTTCAGTAATTTTGTTTTGGATTCACATATTGACTGACTTCCATATTCTTTATCGTTGTTGTGCCTAACATGCTGAAAAACACTGAAAAGACAGGTTTCTGGTAAAGTCGTTTAACTTCCCTATGCTTTGCATGCACTTTAAGTTTTGGTACATAACAACCCGAAAAAAAAGGCTATAATTAACTTTTTTGGTAATATATTTCTTTTTCCACATAAATTCCCTGAATTTTGGCAGAATTTTCGCATCTCGGTACCTATAAGGATGAATATTAAAAAAAAAAAAAATTTTATTTTTTTATTTTTATTTATTTATTTTTTTTTTTTTTTTCTAAATAAAGAGTGTTATTTGTGGGTTTTAGCTTTTAGGTACTGAAGGAACTTAAAAAAAACACTCATAATACACGTTTCTCGTAATGTCCTTTCGTTTCCCAAACATAAGGTTCCTTGCATGTATTTAAGCGTTTTTATAGATAACATAATCAAAAACACTCAAAATACATGTATTTGGTAATATTATTCTGTTTCTCTATAAAGTGTATTTTGCAGGCGTTTTAACGTTTTGGTATGTAAGGAGCTCAAAAACACCTGAAGGCAAGTTCTTGGTAAAATTTGGTTTTATTCCCATGTAATGTGATTGCCCTTTCTTTTAGTGCTTTGTTGCGTAACACGTTCAAAAACACTCAAAAGACATGCAAGGCCTCGCATATGAGGAAATTAAAGACCTTACCAGAAATCTGTCTTTTGAGTGTTTTTCAGCATGTTAGGCACCAAAACGATAAACAATAAGGAACTCACTCTATGTGGGAATCCAAAAGAAAATTACTGAAAACGTGTCTTCTCAGTGTTTTACGTAGAAAAACACTAAAAGTGATGCAAATCAACCAATATCAAGAAGCAGAAAAACTTTACCAAAAATGTATATTATTTTTGTTTGTAGTGTTTTTGTTTGTAGTGTTTTTGTTTGTTTTTGTTTGTAGTGTTTTTTAACTTGTTACCTACAAAAAAACGGAAAAATTGATACAAAGCACTCTATATTGGGAAACAAAGGGACACTGCAAAAAAAGTGTATAATGAATGTTTTATAGTTCAAAAAAACCACAAGGCAAAAAACTCAAAAACTCGTGTATATGGAAAAGTTTCCTAGATACCAAAATGCTGAAACTCATGAATAACACTCTTAATTGAGAAACAGAACAACCTTACTAAATGCGTGTCAAAAACACTAAAAGGCAAGTTCTTCGTAAAAGTTGGTTTTATTCCCATGTAATGTGATTGCCCTGCTTTTTAGTGCTTTATTGCCTAACACGCTCAAAAACACTCAAAGACACTTTTCTGGTAATGTCATTTTTTTCCCACATAAAGCTAGTTTCGCTAGTTTTCGAATGTAAAAAAACACTCAAAATACACGCATTTAGCAAGGTTGCTCTGTTTCTTGATTAAAAGTGTTATTTATGAGTTTCAGCATTTTGGTATCTTAGAAACTTCTCCACACAGACGAGTTTTTGCATTTTTTACCTTATGATTCTGGTGAAACTTTACAACACTCATTATACACGTTTCTCGTTATGTCCTTTTTTTTTTTTCCTAATATACAGTGCTTTGCATCCATTTTTGCGTTTTTTTTTTTCATGTAACAAGCTCAAAAACACACAAAATATACTTTTCTGGTAATGTTATTCTATTTTTTCATATTGGTTGGTTTCCATCCGTTTTAGCATTTTTCTACGTAAATCTTTTAAAAGACACGTTCTCAGTAATTTTGTTTTGGATTTCCATATAGAGTGACTTTCATATTATCTATCGTTTTGGTGCCTAACATGTGGAAAAACACTGAAAAGACAGGTTTCGTGTAAAGTCGTTAAATTTTCCCAAATAGGTGGCTTTGCATACACTTTATGGTTTGGTACATAACTCCGAAAAAAATGGTAAAATTAAATTTTCGATAATGTTCTTTTTTTCCACATAATTTCCCTAAATTTTGGCAGAATTTTAGCATCTTGGTACCTATGAACATCAATAACAAAATAAATAAAAATGCTATTTTTTATTTATCTATTTTTTTTTCTCTACAAAGAGTGTTCTTTGTAGGTTTTAACGTTTTGGTACTTAAGGAACTTAAAAACATTCATAATACACATTTCTCGTAATGTCCTTTCCCTTCCCAAATATAGGGATTGCATTTATTTAAGCGTTTTTATAGGTAACATAATAAAAAACACTCAAAAACTCTTGTTTTTGGTAATGTTATTCTGCTTCTCCATAAAGGAGTGTTTTGCATGCGTTTTAGTGATTTGGAATGTAAGGAGCTGAAAATACACGCTTTTGGTAAGGTTGTTCTGTTTTTCAATTGATTGTTATTCATGAGTTTTAGTATTTTGGTATCTAAAAAACTTCTTTATATACACGAGTTTTTGCGTTTTTTGCCTTGTGGTTCTTGTGAACCACAAGTTCTTTTGCTCGAAAATAATAAGACACTCATTATACACGTTTCTCGTAATGTCCTTTTGTTTCCCAATAGGGAGTGCTTTGCATCCATTTTCACCTTTTTTATAGGTAACAAGCTCAAAAATCTCTAAATATACCTTTTTGGTATATTTTTTTTTGATATTGGTTGGTTTGCATCCGTTTTAGCGTTTTTCTACGTAAAACACCGAAAAGACACGTTTTCAGTAATTTTGTTTTGGATTCCCATAAAGAGTGACTTTCATGTTATTTATCGTTTTGGTGCCTAACATGCTGAAAAACACTCATAAGACAGTTTTCTGGCAAAGACGTTTGATTACCCCATATAGGTGGTTTTGCATGCACTTTAGGGCTTGCTACATAACAGTCGAAAAAAAAAGCTAAAAAAATTTTTTTTAATAATGTTCTTATTTCACAAAATTTCATGAATTTTGCCCGAATTTTGGCATCTCGGTTCCTGTAAAGATAAATAAGAAAGAAAAAAAAATATTGTATTTTTTTATTTATTTATTTTTTTTTTCTAATAGAGAGTTATTTGTGGCTTTTAGCATTTTGGTACTTAATGAATTTAAAAACACTCATAATACACGTTTCTCGTAATGTCATTTCGTTTCCCACAAATAGGATTCTTAGCATGTATTTAAGCGTCTTATTGGTAACATGATCAAAAACACTCAAAATGAATGTTTTTGGTAATGTTATTGTTTCTCCATAAAGTGTGTTTTACATACATTTTAGCGTTTTGTTATATAAGGAGCTCAAAAACACTTAAAGGCAAGTTCTTGGTAAACATTGGTTTTATTACCATGTAATGTGATTGCCCTTCTTTTTAGTGCTTTACTGCCTATCACACTCAAAAACACTCAATAGACTTTTTTCTGAAAATATCTTTTTTTTTTTTTACCACATAAACATGGTTTCGCAAACAATTTGGGTTTTGGGTAACTAAGAATGTGAAAAGCACTCAAAATACACGCATTTAGTAAGGTTGTTCTGTTTCTCAATTAAGAGTGTTATTCATGAGTTTCAGCATTTTGGTATCTAGGAAACTTCTCCATATACACGAGTTTTTGCGTATTTTGCCTTTTGGTTCTTTTGAACTATAAAACACTCATTATACATTTTTCTCGGTGTCCCTTTCTTTCCCAGTATAGAGTGGTTTGCATCAATTTTCGCGTTTTTTTTAAGGTAACAAGCTCAAAAACACTCAAAATGTACCTTTTTGGTAATGTTTTTCTATTTCTTGATATTGGTTGGTTTGCATCCGTTTTAGCGTTTCTCTACGTAAAATACTGAAAAGACACGTTTTAAGTAATTTTGTTTTGGATTCCCATACTGAGTGAGTTCATTATTATTTATCGTTTTGGTACCTAACATGCTGAAAAACACTCAAAAGACAGATTTCTGGTAAAGTCATTCAATTTCCTCATATAGGAGGCTTTACATGCTCTTTAGGATTTGGTAGATAACAGTCCAAAAAAAAAAGCTAAAATCAATTTTTTGGTAATATTCTTTTATCATATAATTGCCCTGAATTTTCCTAGAATTTTGTCATCTCGGTACCTATGAAGATGAATGACAAAATTTTTTTTTTTATTTATTTACTTATTTTTCTAAATAAAGAGTGATATTTGTGGGTTTTAGCTTTTTGGTACTTAAGGAACTTAAAAACACTCATAATTCACGTTTCTCGTAATGTCCTTTCCTTTCCCAAACATAAGGTTCTTTCTATCTATTTAAGCGTTTTTATAGATAACATGATCAAAAACACTCAAAATACATGTTTTTGGTAATGTTATTCTGTTTCTCCATAAAGGGTGTTTTCCATACGTTTTAGAGATTTGGTATGTAAGGAGTTAAAAAACACTTAAAGGCAAGTTCTTCGTAAAAGTTGGTTTTATTCCCATGTAATGTGATTGTTGTGCTTTTTAGTGCTTTGTTGCATATCACGCTCAAAAACACTAAAAATACACTTTTTTTGGAAATGTTTTTTTTTTCCCACATGAAGGTAGTTTCGCATGTAATTTGGCATCTTCGTAACTAAGAATGTGAAAAACACTCAAAATACACAATATGGAAAGGTAGTTCTGTTTATTGATTAAAAGTGTTATTCATGCATTTCATCATTTCGGTTTGTAAGAAATTTCTTTATATACACGAGTTTTTGTGTTTATTCCCTTGTGGTTGTTTTAAAACTATAAAACACTCATTATACACGTTTCTCGTAAAAACGTTTCTCGTTTGTAGGTAACAAGCTCAAAAACACTCAAAATATATCTTTTTAGTAATGTTATTCTATTTATTCATATAGGTTGGTTTGCATCCGCTTTAGTGTTTTTCTACGTAAAACACTGAAAAGACACGTTTTCAGTAATTTTCTTTTGGATTCACATATTGACTGACTTCCATATTATTTATCGTGTTGGTGCCTAACATGCTGAAAAACACTGAAAAGACAGGTTTCTGATAAAGTCGTTTAACTTCCCTATATATGTGTCTTTGCATGCACTTCAGGGTTTGGTACTTAACAATCCGAAAAAAAAGCTGTAATTAACTTTTTTGGTAATATTCTTCTTTCCACATAAATACTCTGAATTTTGGCAGAATTTTCGCATCTCGGTACCTATAAGGATGAGTAACAAAAAAAAAATCCCATTTTTTTTTTTTTCTTTATTATTTTTTTCTAAATAAAGAGTGTTATTTGTGGGTTTTAGGTTTTAGGTATTGAAGGAACTTAAAAAACACTCATAATACACGTTTCTCATAATGTCTTTTCGTTTCTTTGCATGTATTTAAGTGTTTTTATAGATAATATGATCAAAAACACTCAAAATACATGTATTTGGTAATATTTTTCTGCTTCTCCATAAAATGTATTTTGGAGGCGTTTTAGCGTTTTGGTATGTAAGGAGCTCAAAAACACTTAAAGGCAAGTTCTTGGTAAAATTTGGTTTTATTCCCATGTAATGTGATTGCCCTTCCTTTTAGTGATTTATTGCGTAACACGCTCAAAAACATTCAAAAGACATGCAAGGCCTCGCATATGAGGAAATTAAAGACCTTACCAGAAATCTGTCTTTTGAGTGTTTTTCAGCATGTTAGGCATCAAAACGATAAATAATAAGGAACTCTCTCTATGTGGGAATCCAAAAGAAAATTACTGAAAACTTGTCTTCTCAGTGTTTTACGTAGAAAAACGCTAAAACTGATGCAAACCAACCAATATCAAGAAGCAGAAAAATATTAACAAAAATATATATTTTGAGTGTTTTTGAGCTTGTTACATACAAAAAAAAAACACAAAATTGATACAAAACACTCTATATTGGGAAACAAAGGGACATTGCGAGAAAAGTGTATAATGAATGTTTTATAGTTCAAAAAAAACCACAAGCCAAAAAACGCAAAAACTCGTGTATATGGAAAAGCTTCCTAGATACTAAAGTGCTGAAACTCATGAATAACACTCTTAATTGAGAAACAGAACAACCTTACTAAATGCGTGTCAAAAACACTAAAAGGCAAGTTTTTCGTGAAAGTTGGTTTTATTCCCATATAATGTGATTGCTCTGCTTTTTAGTGCTTTATTGCCTAACATGCTCAAAAACACTCAAAGACACTTTTCTAGTAATGTCATTTTTTTCCCACATGAAGTTAGTTTCGCATGGAATATGGGGTTGTGGTAACTAAGAATGTAAAAAAACACTCAAAATACACGCATTTATTAAGGTTGTTCTGTTTGTTGATTAAGAGTGTTATTCATGAGTTTCAGCATTTTGATATCTTAGAAACTTCTCCACAAAAACTAGTTTTTGTGTTGTTTGCCTTGTGATTCTGGTGAAACTATAAAACACTCATTATATATGTTTTTCTTTATGTCCATTTTTTTTTCCTAATATACAGTGCTTTGCATCCATTTTTGCGTTTTTTTTTTTTTGTAACAAGCTCAAAAAACACACAAAATATACTTTTCTGGTAATATTATTCTATTTTTTCATGTTCGTTGGTTTGCATCCGTTTTAGCGTTTTTCTACGAGGAAATTAAAAGACTTTACAAGAAAACTGTCTTTTGAGTGTTTTTCAGCATGTTAAGCACCAAAACGATAAATAATATGAAAGTCACTCTATATGGGAATCCACAACAAAATTACTGAAAACGTGTCTTTTCAGTGTTTTACGTAAAAAACGTTAAAACTGATGCAAACAGACCAATATAAAGAAATAGAATAACATTACCAAAAAGATATATTTTAAGTATTTTTGAGCTTGTAACCAACAAAAAAAAAAAAACGCGAAAATAGATGCAAAGCACTCTATATTGGGAAACAAAAAGACATTACGAGAAACGTGTATAATGAGTATTTTATAGTTTCACAAGAACCACAAAGCAAAAAACGCAAAAACTAGTGTATATGGAGAAGTTTCTTAGATACCAAAATTCTGAAACTCCTGAATAACACTCTTAATTAAGAAAAAGAATAACATTACTAAATGCGTTTATTTTGAGTATTTTTCACATTCTTAGTTACTAGAACACCAAATTGCATGCGAAACAAGCTTTATGTGGGAAAAAAATGATATAACCAGAAAAGTGTCTTTTGAGAGTTTTTGAGAGAGGCAATAAAGCACTAAAAAGGAGGGCAATCACATTACAACGGAATAAAACCAACTTTTACCAAGAACTTGCCTTTAAGTGTTTTTTAACTCCTTATATACCAAAACGCTAAAACACATGCAAAACACCCTTTATGGAGAACCAGATTAACATTACCAAAAACATATATTTTGAGTGTTTTTGATCATGTTACCTCTAAAAACACTTAAATACATGCTAAGAACCCCATGTCTGGGAAACGAAAGGACATTACGAAAAACGTGTATTATGCGTGTTTTTAAGTTCCATAAGTACCAAAAAGCTAAAACCTCTTTATAAAGAAAAAAATAAAGAAATAATAAAAAAAGAGGATTTTTTTTTTTTTTATTCTTCTTCATAGGTACTGAGATGCCAAAATTCTGGCAAAATTCAGGGAAATTATGTGTAAAAAGAACATTATCAAAAATGTTAATTTTAGCTTTTTTTTCGGACTGTTATGTACCAAACCATGAAGTGCATGCAAACCCAATTATATGGAGAAATCAGACGACTTTACGAGAAACCTGTGTTTCTAGTGTTTTTGAGCATGTTAGTCACCAAAACAATAAATAATATTGAAGTCATTCTATGTGGTAATCCAAAACAAAATTACTTTAAACGTGTCTTTTTCGTGTTTTACGTAAAAAAACGCTAAAACGGATGCAAGCCAACCAATATAAAGAAATAGAATAAGATTACCAAAAAGGTATATTTTGAGTGTCTTTTTTAGCTTTTTACTTACAAAAAAAAAACGCAAAAATGGTTGGAAAGCTCTCTCTATTGGTTAACAAAAGGACATTACGAGAAACGTGTATAATGAGTGTTTTATAGATTCTCAAGAATCACAAGACAAAAAACGCAAAAACTCGTATGTATGGAGAAGTTTCTTAGATACCAAAATGGTGAAACTCCTGAATAACACTATCAATTGAGAAACAGAACAGCCTTACCAAATGCGTGTATTTTGAGCGTTTTTCACATTCTTAGTTACCAAAACCCCAAATTTTATGTGAAAGTAGCTTTATGTGGAAAAAAAATGACATTGACAGAAAAGTGTCTTTTAAGTGTTTTTTTTTTTTTTTTTTAGCATGATAGGCAATAAAGCACTAAAAAGCAGGGCAATCACATTACATGGGAATAAAATCAACTTTTAACAAGTGTTTTTTCTAAGTGTTTTTGAGATTCTTATATACCAAAACGCTAAAACGCATGTAAAACACTCTTTATTTAGAAACGGAATAACATTACCAAAAACATGTATTTTGAGTGTTTTTGATCATGTTAAGCGTTTTTATAAAAACGCTTAAATACATGCAAAGAATCTTATGTTTGGGAAACGAAAGGACATTTCGAGAAACGTGTATTATGAGTGTTTTTAAGTTCTTTAAGTACCAAAAAGCTAAAACCCACAAATAACACTCTTTATAGAGAAAAAAAAATAAATAAATAAATGGAAAAATAGGATTTTTTTTTTATTCATCTTCATAGGTACTGAGATGCTAAAATTCTGTCAAAAATTCAGGGAAATTGTGTGAAAAAAGAACATTATGAAAAAGAGTTAATTTTAGCTTTTTTTTCGGACTGTTATGTACCAAACCCTAAAGTGCATGCAAAACCACCTATATGGGGAAATTAAACGACCTTACCAGAAACCTGTCTTTTGTGTTTTTTTTTTCCAGCATGTTAGGCACCAAAACGATAAATAATATGGAAGTCACTAAATGTGGGAATGCATCACAAAATTACTGAAAAAGTATCTTTTCAGTGTTTTACTTAGATAAACGCTAAATCAGATGCAAACCAACGAATATGGAGAAATAGAATAACATTACCAAAAAGGTATGTTTTGAGTGTTTTTGAGCTTCTTACCTTCAAAAAACGGGAAAATGAATGGATAGCACTCTATATTGGGATACAAAAGGATATTACGAGAAACGTGTATAATGAGTGTTTTATAGTTTCACAACAGCCACAAGGCAAAAATCGCAAAACTCGGTGTATATGGAGAAGTTTCTTAGATACCAAAATGCTCAAACTCAGAAATAACACTCTTAATTAAGAATACAGAACAACCTTACCAAATGCATGTATTTTGAGTGCTTTTCACATTCTTAGTTACCAAAACCAAAAATTGCATGCAAAACTAGCTTTATGTGTGAAAAAAATGACATTACCAAAAAAGTGTCTTTTGAGTGTTTTTGAGCGTGATAGGCACTAAAGCCCTAAAAAGGAGGGCAATCACATTACATGGGAATAAAACCAACTTTTACCAAGAATCTGCCTTTACGTGTTTTTGAGCTTCTTACATACCAAAACGCTAAAACGCTTGCAAAACACCCTTTATGGAGAAACAGAATAACATTAACAGAAACATGTATTGTGAGTGTTTTTGATCATGTTACCTATAAAAATGCCTAAATAAATGCAAAAAACCCTATGTTTGGAAAATGAAAGGATATTACAAAATCGTGTATTATGAGTGTTTTTTAAGTTCCTTAAGTACCAAAAAGCTAAAACCCACAAATAACTTTTTATTGAGAAAAAAAATGTTATTCATCTTCATAGGTACCGAGATGCCAAAATTCTGCCATAATTCATGGAAATTTTGTAAAAAAAAATCATTATAAAAAAATAATTTTAGCTTTTTTCCGGAGTTATGTACAAACTCTGAAGTGCATGCAAATCCACCTATATGGGGAAATTACACGACTTTACCAGAAACCTGTCTTTTGAGTGTTTTTCAGCAATCTGAACAATACTACTTAAAACGTGTCTTTTCAGTGATTTACGTAGAAAAACGCTAAAACGGATGCAAACCAACCAATATGAAGAAATATAATAACATTACCAAAAAGATATATTTTGTTGTGTTTTTGAGCTTGTTACCTACAAAAAATGCAAAAAATGGATGGAAAGCACTTTATATTGGCAAAGAAGAGGACATTACGAGAAACGTGTATGATTGTTTTATAGTTTGACAAGAACCACAAGGTAAAATACTAAAAAACTCGTGTACATAAAGAAGTTTCTTACATACCAAAAAGCTGAAACTCATCAATAACACTTTTAATTTTGAAACAGAAATACTTTACCAAATGTGTGTATTAGAAAAGTTTCTTACATACCAAAATGCTGAAACTCATGAATAACACTTTTAATTAGGAAATAGAACAACCTTACTAAACCCTGTGTTTTGAATTTTTTCACATTCTTAGTTACCAAAACCCCAAATTCCATGCAAAACTAGCTTTATGTGGGAAAAAAAAATGATATTACCAGAAAAGTGTTTTTTGAGTGTTTTTGAGCGTGTTAGGCAATAAAGCACTAAAAAGCAAGGCAATCACATTACATGGGAATAATAACAACTTTTACCAAGAACTTGCCTTTAAGTGTTTTTGAGCTAATTACATACGAAAACGCTAAAACGCATGCAAAACACCTTTTATGGAGAAAGAGAATAAATTTACCAAAAACATATATTTTGAGTCTTTTTGATCATGTTATCTATAAAAACGCTTAAATATATGCAAAAAACCTTGTTTAAGAAACGAAAGGACATTACGAGAAATGTGTATTATAAGTGTTTTTAAGTTCCTTAAGTATCAAAAAGCTAAAACCCACAAATAAAGAAAAAATAAAAATAAAAAAATAGAAAAAAGATAGAAAAAAAGTAATAAAATAAAATAAAAAAAAATAAAAATGATAAATAATAAAATAATAAAATAAAATAAAATTTCTTTTTGTTATTCATCTTCATAGGTACCGAGATGCCAAAATTCTAGGAAAATTCAGGACTATTATATGTTAAAACAAAAATTATCAAAAAAGTAAATTTTAGCTTTTTTTTCGGACTGTTATGTACCAAAGCCTAAAGCGCATCCAAAGACTCCTATATGAGGAAATTAAACGAGCTTACCAGAAATCTGTTTTGTGAGTGTTTTTCAGCATGTTAGGCACCAAAACGATAAATAATAAGGAACTCACTCTATATGAGAATCCAAAACAAATATACTGAAAAAGAGTTTTTTCTTTCTTTTACGTAAAAAAACGCTAAAACGGATGCAAACCTACCAATATCAAGAAATAGAAAAACATTACCAAAAAAGTTATAATTTGTGTGTTTTTGAGCTTGTTACCTACAAAAAACGCGTAAATTGATGCAAAGCACTCTATATTAAAAAACAAAAGGACTTTGCAAGAAAAGTGTATAATGAGTCTTTTATAGTTCAAAAGAACCAAAAGGCTAAAAACACAAAAAACTCGTGTATATGGAGAAGGTTCCTAGATACCAAAATGCTGAAACTCATGAATAACACTCTTAATTGAGAAACAGAACAACCTTACTAAATGCGTGTATTTTGAGTGCTTTTCACATTCTTAGTTACTAAAACTCCAAATTGCATGCAAAACCACCTTTATGTGAGAAAAAAATGACATTACCAGAAAAGTGTCTTTTAAGTGTTTTTGAGCGTGATAGGCAATAAAGCACTAAAAAGCAGGGCAATCATATTACATTGGAATAACACCAATTTATACCAAAAACTTGCCTTTAAGTGTTTTTGATGTCCTTATATACCAAACCGCTATAACCCATACAAAAACAAACTTTATGGAGAAACAGAACAACATTACCAAAAACATGTATATTGAGTGTTTTTGATATTGTTATATATGAAAACGCTTAATTACATGCAAAGAACATTATGTCTGGGAAACAAAAGGACATTACGAGAAACGTGTATTATGAGTGTTTTTTTAAGTTCCTTAAGTACCAAAAAGCTAAAACCCATAAAAAATAGAAATATTAAAAAAATAGGTTTCTTTTTTTCTTATTCATATTCATTGGTACCGAGATGCCAAAATTCTGGGAAAATTCAGGGCAATCATATCATAAAAGAGTATTATCAAGAAAGTTAATTTCCGGTTTTTTTTTATTGGACTGTTATGTACCAAACCTTAAAGTGCATGCAAAGACTCCTATATGAGGAAATTAAACGACCTTACAAGAAATATGTGTTTTGAGTGTTTTTTTTTTAGCATATTAGGCACCAAAACGATAAATAATAAAGAACTCACTCTATATGGGATTCCAAAAAAAAGCTACTGAAAACGTGTCTTCTCAGTGTTTTACGTAGAAAAACTCTAAAACGGATGCAAAGCAACCAATATCAAGAAATAGAAAAACGTTACTAAATAGGTATATTTTGAGTTTTTTTGAGCATGTTACCTACAAAAAATGCGAAAATTGATGCAAAGCACTCTATATTGTGAAAGAAAAGGACATTGCAAGAAAAGTGTATAATGAGTGTTTTATAGTTCATAAGAACCGCGAGGCAAAAAACGCAAAATCGTGTGTATATGGAGAGGTTTCCTAGATACAAAAATGCTAAAACTCATGTATAACACTCCTAATTGAGAAACAGAACAGCCCTAATAAATGCGTGTATTTTGATTGCTTTTCACATTCTTATCAAAACCCAAAATTGCATGGGAAAATAGATTTGTGGGAAAAAAAAGACTACCAGAAAAGTGTCTTTTGAGTGTTTTTCAGCGTGATAGAAAGTAAAGCACTAAAAAGGAGGGCAATCACATTACGTTGGAGAAAAACGAATTTTTACCAAGAACTTGCATTTATGTGTTTTTGAGCTCCTTATATACCAAAACACTAAAACGCATGCAAAACACTCTTTATGGTGAAACAGAATAACATTACCATAAACATGTATTTTGAGTGTTTTTGATCATGTTACCAATAAAAACGCTTAAATAAATGCAAAGAACACTATTTTTGGGAAACGAAAGGAGATTACGAGAAACGAGTATTATGAGTGTTTTTAAGTTCATTAATTACCAAAAAGCTAAAAGCCACAAATACCACTCTTTATTGAAAAACAATAAATAAATAAAAAATTAAATAAATACAATATTTTTTTTTCTTTCTTATTCATCTTCACAGGTACCGAAATGCCAAAATTCGGGCAAATTTTAGGAAATTATGTGAAATAAGAATATTATCAAAAAAGTTAAATTTAGCATTTTTTTTTTTTTTCGAACTGTTATGTACCAAACCCCTAAAGTGCATGCAAAGCCACCTATATATGGAAATTAAATGTCTTTGCCAGAAAACGGTCATATGGGTGTTTTTCAGCATGTTAAGAACGAACACGATAAATAACATGGAAGTCAATCTATATGGGAATCCAAAACAAAATTACTAAAAATGTGTCTTTTCGGTGTTTTACGTAGAAAAACGCTAAAACGGATGTAAACCAACCAATATGAAGAAATAAAATAATATTACCAAAAAGGTATATTTAAAGTATTTTTGAAATTGTTACCTACAAAAAACGCGAAAATGGATGGAAAGCACTCTATATTGGGAAGCAAAAGGACATTACGAGAAACGTGTATAATGAGTGTTTTATAGTTTCACAAGAACTACAAGGCAAAAAACGCAAAAACTCGTGTATATTGAGAAGTTTCTTACATTCCAAAATGCTGTAACTCTGGAACAACACTCTTAATTGAGAAACAGAACAATCTTACTAATTGCGTGTATTTTGAGTGCTTTTCACATCCTTAGTTACCAAAACCCCAAATTGCATGCGAATCCAGCTTTTTGTGGGAAAAAAATGACATTACCAGAAAAATGTCTTTTGAGTGTTTTTGAGCGTGTTAGGCAATAAAGCCCTAAAAAGCAGGGCAATCACATTACATTGGAATAAAACCAATTTTTAACAAGAACTTGCCTTTAAGTGTATTTTGAGCTCCTTATATACCAAAACACTAAAATGCATGCAAAATACACTTGATGGTGAAACAGAATAACATCACGAAAAACATGTATTTTGAGTGTTTTTGATCATGTTACCAATAAAAACGCTTAAATACATGCAAAAAACCGTATTTTTGGGAAATGAAAGGACATTACGAGAAACGTGTATTATGAGTGTTTTTAAGTTCATTAAGTACGAAAAAGCTAAAAGCCATAAATTACACTCTTTATTGACAAAAAAAAAGTATATAAATAAAAAAAAAAAACATTTTTTTTCATTCTTATTCATATTCACAGGTAACGAGGTGCCAAAATTCGGGCAAAGTTCAGGAAATTATATGAAATAAGAACATTATCAAAAAAGTTAAATTTAGCTTTTTTTTTCGGACTGTTATGTACGAAACCCCTAAAGTGCATGCAAAGCCACCTATATGGGGAAATTAAACGTTTGCCAGAAAACTGTCTTATGAGTGTTTTTCAGCATGTTAGGAACCAACATGATAAAACCCAAGGAAGTCAATCTATATGGGAATCCAAAACAAAATTACTGAAAACGTGTCTTTTCGGTGTTTTACGTACAAAACGCTAAAACGGATGCAAATTAACCAAAATGAAGAAATAGAATAACATTACCAAAAAGGTATATTTTGAGTTTTTTTGAAATTGTTACCTACAAAAAACGCGAAAATGGATGGAAAGCACTCTATATTGGGAAGCAAAAGGCATCAAAAAGCATATTAGGCATCAAAACGATAAATAATATGAAAGTCACTCTATATGGATATCCAAAACAAAATTACTGGAAACGTGTCTTTTAAAAGATTTACGTAGAAAAACGCAAAAACGGAGGCAAACCAACCAATATGAATGAATAGAATAACATTACCAAAAAAGTATATTTTGTGTGTTTTTGAGCTTGTTACATAAAAAGAAACTCGAAAATGGATGCAAAGCACTCTATATAAGGAAAAAAAATGACAATGAGAAACGTGTAAAATGAGTGTTTTATAGTTCACCAGAATCACAAGTCAAAAAAACCCAAAAACTCGACTGTATGGAGAAGTTTCTAAGATACTAAAATACTGAAATCCATGAATAATACTCTTAATCAAGAAACAGAACAACCTTACTAAATGAGTGTATTTTGAGTGTTTTTTTACATTCTTAGTTACCAAAACCCCAAATTCCATGCGAAACTAGCTTTATGAGGGAAGAAAATGACATTACCAGAAAAGTGTCTTGGATTGTTTTTGAGCGTGTTAGGCAATAAAGCACTAAAAAGCAGGGCATTCACATTACATGGGAATAAAACCAACTTTTACGAAGAACTTGCCTTTTAGTGTTTTTGACACGTTTTGCTCTATTTCTCAATTAAGAGTGTTATTCATGAGTTTCAGCATTTACACGAGTTTTTGCGTTTTTTGCCTTGTGGATTTTTTGAACTATAAAACATTCATTATACATTTTTCTCGCAATGTTTTCTACGTAAAACACTGAGAAGACACGTTTTCAGTAATTTTCTTTTGGATTCCCACATAGAGTGAGTTCCTTATTATTTATCGTTTTGGTGCCTTCTTCTTCTTCCCAGCTTTTCCCTATTCGGGGTCGCCGTTGTGAATGAGCCTTCTCCACGTATTTCTATTGTTTGCCATCTCTGGATTTATATTCTTCTCCCCAAGATCTCCGTTTATGCAGTCAATCCATCTTCTTTTGGGCCGTCCTCTTCTTCTAACTCCCTCCACCTCCATTTCCATGATCTCCCTTCCTACGTGGTCTTCGCCAACTCTTCTTCTCAAATGTCCATACCACCTCAACCTTGACTCCTGGATCTTCTTGGAGACTTCAAGTACTTTCACCGTTCCTCTTATGTACCTATTCCTAATTCGGTCTGTTCTGTTGACTCCCACCATCCATCTCAACATCTTCATCTCCGCTACATCCATCTTCCTCTCTTCAATCTTCTTCAAAGGTGCTGCTTCTAGCCCATACATCAAAGCAGGTCTAACGACTGCTTTGTGGACTTTGCCCTTCACTCTTACTGGTACCCTTCTATCGCATATCACACCCGAAACTTGCCGCCAATTGTTCCAGCCACACTGAATCCGGAAGTTCACTTCTTTTTCCATTTCCCCTGTCTCGTCTACCATCGATCCCAAGTACTTAAATGTTTTCACTCTCTTCAACTTTTCACCATTCAGTCTAATTGTGGCCTGTTGATCGCCCCTTGTATCCGTCGTAAAATATTCAGTTTAGGACCTACTAATCCTCATTCCTCTGCTTTCCAAAGCAACTCTCCATTCTTCTAATTTTCTTTCCAGCTGTCCTCTCCTTTCGGTCACTAAGACAATGTCATCAGCATATAATACACACCAGGGTGGTTCCTCTCTGTCATTTTCCGTTATAACATCGAACACTATGTTGAATAATAGTGGGCTTAGTGCCGATCCTTGGTGTAAGCTGACTTTCACCTGAAAGCTATCCGTTGTGCCAACTGTACTCCGAACTCTAGTTGTAACATTCCTGTAGCATTCTTGGACAATTCTGACATACTTTTCTGGCACTCCTCTTTTTCTCGGGCCTCTCCATACTTCTTGCCGTGGGATCCTATCATACGCTTTCTCTAAGTCAATGAAAACCATATGTAGTACTTTCTGCTTTTCCCGATGTTTTTCCATATTCTGTCGAAGTGCGAAAATTCCGTCGACTGTCCCAAATCCCTTCATAAATCCTATCTGTTGCCGTCCGATACGCACCACTTGTCTCAGTCTACTGTCCAACACCCTTTCAAATACTTTAAGGGTATGAGACATTAGCTTTATCCCTCGATAGTTCTCACAGCTCTGGATGTCTCCCTTCTCCTTAAATATAGGTATCAGGGTACTTTTTCTCCACTTTTCTGGTATAACTTCCTTCTCCGTTATTTTTCTGATCAGTTGGTGCAACATGTCCACTCCTTCTCCTTCCAAGACTTTCCACACTTCTACTGGTATTCCGTCGGGCCCTGTTGCTTTGCCATTTTTTCATTTTCTTCAGTGCTCCTTCAGCCTCTTGTCTTGTCACTTCCCCTACTAATTGTTCATTCGGTTCTCCATCATCTCTAATGAATCTCTCAGTTTCTACATTTAGCAACTTCTCAAAATATTCTTTCCACCTTATTAGAATATCACTTTCCTTTTGTATCACAATCCCCACTTCATCCTTGACCTGTCTAACATGCGTAATGTCCTTTGTGCTCTTGTTTCTCATCTTGGCCAACTTAAATACTCTCCGTTGTCCTTCCTCGGTATCCAACTCTTCATAAAGGTTGTCATACCCATCCGACTTAGTAATTGCTACAGTTCTTTTCGCTTCCTTACTGCACATTTTGTAATACTCCTTATCTATATCTAGCCTTGTTGTTTCCCATCTTTCCTTTGCCATCTTCTTTGCTTGTATTTTCTGCTGCACCTCTTCATTAAACCACCATGTCTCTTTATTTTCCCATATCTTGCCAATACTTTCACCGAGCACTTCTTTTCCAACTCTCAAGATGGTTTCACTCACTCTATTCCACCATCCGTTTACCTCTTCTATTTCAATGTCCAGATCACTTAGCAATCTATCTTTAAAGGTATGTTTAAGATCTTGGTCTTTCAGTTTGAACCACTTAATCCTTCTCTCCGTCGTTACTTTC
This sequence comes from Scylla paramamosain, assembly GCF_035594125.1. Taxonomy (NCBI): domain Eukaryota; kingdom Metazoa; phylum Arthropoda; class Malacostraca; order Decapoda; family Portunidae; genus Scylla; species Scylla paramamosain. The sequence continues at coordinate 1,103,936 of NC_087198.1, forward strand.
CCTTTCTGTCTGCGTGTAACAGTTATGGAGAGGTCCATGACAACCAGACGGTGTTGTGCCGTCACGTGGTCACCAAGTATGACCTTGTGCCTAACATGCCTAACATGCTGAAAAACACTCAAAAGACAGATTTCTGGTAACGTCTTTAATTTCCTCATATGGGAGGCTTTGCATGTCTTTTCAGTGTTTTTGAGCGTGTTACGCAATAAAGCACTAAAAGCCAGGGCAATCACATTACATGGGAATAAAACCAAATTTTACCAAGAACTGGCCTTTAAATATTTTTGAGCTCCTTACATACCAAAACGCTAAAACGCATGCAAAATACATTTTATGGAGAAACAGAATAACATTACCAAATATTGTATGTATTTTGAGTGTTTTTGATCATGTTATCTATAAAAACGCTTAAATACATGCAAAGAACCTTATGTTTGGGAAACGAAAGAACATTACGAGAAACGTGTATCATGAGTGATATTTAAGTTTCTTCGGTACCAAAAAAGCTAAGGCCAACAAATAACACTCTTTAGAAAAAAAATAAATAAATAAATAAAAAAAAAATGGACATTTTTTGTTTTGTTTTTTCATCTTTATAGGTACCGAATTGCCAATATTCTGCCAAAATTCAGGGAATTTATGTGAAAAAAAGAACATTATCATGAAAGTTAATTATAGCTTTTTTTTTCTAATTGTTATGTACCAAAACTTAAAGTGCATGCAAAGCCACCTATATAGGTTAAACGACTTTACCAGAAACCTGTCTTTTCAATGTTTTTCAGCATGTTAGGCACCAATACGATAAATAATATGAAAATCAGTCAATATGTGAATCCAAAACAAAATTACTGAAAACGTGTCTTTTCAGTGTTTTACGTAGAAAAACGCGAAAGCGGATACAAACCATCCTATATGAAGAAATAGAATAACATTACCAAAAAGATATATTTTGAGTGTTTTTGAACTTGTTACCTACAAAAAATGCAAAAATGGATATAAAGCACTCTATATTAGGAAACAAAACGACATTACGAGAAACGTGTATAATGAGTGTTTTATAGTTTTAAAAGAACCACAAGGCAATAAACGTAAAAACTCGTGTATATAGAGAAATTTTTACATACCAAAATGATGAAATGCATGAATAACACTTTTAATCGATAAACAGAACTACCTTACCAAATTGTGTATTTTAAATGTTTTTCACATTCTTAGATACAAAAATGCCAAATTACATGCGAAACTAGCTTCATTTGGGAAAAAAAAATGACATTACCAGAAAAGTGTCTTCTGAGTGTTTTTGAGCGTGATATGCAACAAAGCACTAAAAAGCAGAACGATCACATTACATGAGAATAAAACCAATTTGTACGAAGAATTTGCCTTTAAGTGTTTTTTAACCCCTTATATATCAAACCGCTAAAACGCATGAAAAACAAACTTTATGGAGAAACAGAATAACATTACCAAAAACATGTATTTTGAGTGTTTTTGATCATGTTATCTATAAAAACGCTTAAGTACATGCAAAGAATATTATGTTTGGGAAACAAAAGGACATTACGAGAAACGTGTATTATGAGTGTTTTATAAGTTTCTTAAGTAAAAAAAAGCTAAAACTCACAAATAACACTCTTTATTTAGAAAATAAAAAATAAAAAAAATAAAATAAATAGGATTTTTTTTTTTCTAGTTATTCATCTTCATAGGTACCGAGATGCCAAAATTCTGGAAAAATTCAGGGCAATTATATGATAAAAGAATATTATCAAAAAATTAATTTAAGCTTTTTTTTTTCGGACTGTTATGTACCAAACCCTAAAGTGCATGCAAAGCCTCCAATATGAGGAAATTAAACGAACTTACCAGAAATCATTGTTTTCTGTGTTTTTTAGCATGTTAGGCACCAAAAGGATAAATAATAAGGATCTCACTCTATATGGGAATCCTAAACAAATTTACTAAAAACGTGTCTTCTCAGTGTTTTACGTACAAAAACGTTAAAACGGATGCAAACTAACCAAAACCTTGCACAAACAAACCAAAACCTTGGTAATGCAAACATTACCAAAACCTTGTATTTTGAGTGTTTTTGATCACATCTATAAAAACGCTTAATTACATGCAAAGAATCTTATATTTGGGAAACGAAAGGACATTACGAGAAACGTGTATTATGAGTGTTTTTAATAACCTTAAGTACCAAAAAAGTAAATCCCACAAATAACACTCTTTATTGAGAATAAATAAATAAATAAATGAATAAAAAAAAATAGGATTTTTAAGTTTTTTTTTTTATTTATCTTCATAGGTACCAAAATGCCAAAATTCTGGGAAAATTCAGGGCAATTATATGATAAAAGAATATTACCGAAAAAGTTAATTTTAGCTTTTTTATATACCAAACCCTAAAGCGCATGCAAAGCCTACTATATAAGGAAATTAAACCACCTGATCAGAAATTTCTCTTTTGAGTGGTGTTCAGCATGTTAGGCACCAAAACAATAAATAATAAGGAACTCACTCTATATGGGAATTCAAAACAAAATTACTGAAAACGTGTCTTCTCAGTGTTTTACGTAGAAACACGCTAACACGGATGCAAACAAACCAATATAAAGAAATAGAAAAACATTACCAAAAAGGTATATTTTGAGTGTTTTTGGTATGTAAGGAGTTAAAAAAAAACTTAAAGGCAAGTTCTTCGTAAAAGTTGGTTTTATACCCAAGGTATGTGATTTTTCTGCTTTTTAGTGCTTTGTTGCATATCACGCTCAAAAACACTTAAAAGACATTTTTCTGGTAATGTCATTTAAGCGTTTTTATTGGAAATATGATAAAAAACACTCAAAATACATGTTTTTGGTAATGTTATTCTGTTTCACCATAAAGTGTATTTTGCATACGTTTTAGTGTTTTGGTATATAAGGAGCTCAAAAACACTTAAAGGCAAGTTCTTATTAAAAATTTGTTTTATTCCAATGTAATGTGATTGCCCTGCTTTTCAGTGTTTCTTTGCCTAACACGCTCAAAAACACTGAAAGGCATTTTTCTGGTAATGTCATTTATTTCCCACATAAAGCTGGTTTCGCATGCAATTTGGGGTTTTGAAAACTAAGAATGTAAAAATACTTAAAATACGCACATTTAATAAGATTGTTCTGTTTCTCAATTAAGAGTGTTGTTCATGAGTTTCAGCATTTTGGTATCTATGAAACTTCTTCATATACACTAGGTTTTGCATTTTTTGCCTTATGGTTCTTTTGAACTATAAAACACTCATTATACACTTCTCATGCAATGTCCTTTTCTTTCCCATTATAGAGTGCTTTGCATCAATTTTCGTGTATTTTATAGGTAAAAAGCTCAAAAACACTCAAAATATACCTTTTTGGTAATGTTTTTCTATTTCTTTATATTGGTTTGTTTGCATCCGTGTTAACGTTTTTCTACGTAAAACACTGAGAAGACACGTTTTCAGTAATTTTGTTTTGAATTCCCATATAGAGTGAGTTCTTTATTATTTATTGTTTTGGTGCCTAACATGCTGAACAACACTCAAAAGAGAGATTTCTGATCAGGTGGTTTAATTTCCTTATATAGGAGGCTTTGCATGCACTTTAGGGTTTGGTATATAAAAAAGCTAAAATTAACTTTTTTGGTAATATTCTTTTATCATATAATTGCCCTGAATTTTCCCAGAATTTTGGCATTTTGGTACCTATGAAGGTAAATAAAAAAAAATTTTAAAAATCATATTTTTTTTTATTTTTTATTTCTTTATTTATTTTTTTCTCAATAAATTTTATCATATTTGTGGGATTTACCTTTTTGGTACTTAAGGTTATTAAAAACACTCATAATACACGTTTCTCGTAATGTCCTTTCGTTTCCCAAACATAAGGTTCTTTGCACGTATTTAAGCGTTTTTATAGATGTGATCAAAAACACTCAAAATACTAGGTTTTGGTAATGATATTCTGTTTCTCCATAAAGTGTGTTTTGCAAGCATTTTAGCAGTTTTGTATAAAAGGAGCTCAAAAACACTTAAAGGCAAGTTCTTGGTAAAAAATGGTTTTATTCCAATATAATGTGATTGTCCTGCTTTTGAGTACTTTATTACCTATCACGTTGAAAAACATTCAAAAGATACTTTTCTGGTAAAGTCATTTTTTTCCCCACAAAGCTATTTTCGCATGTAATTTGGGGTTTTTGGTAACTAAGAGTGTGAAAAGCACTCAAAATACACGCATTTATTAAGGTTGTTCTGTTTCTCAATTAAGAGTGTTATTCATGAGTTTAAGCATTTTGGTGTCTAGGAAATCTCTCCATATACACGAGTTTTTGCGTTGTTTGCTTTGTGGTTCTTTTGAACTATAAAATTCTCATTATACACTTTTCTTGTAATGTCCTTTTGTTTCCCAATATAGAGTACTTTGCATCAATTTTCGCGTTTTTGTAGGTAAAAAGCTCAAAAACACTCAAAATATACATTTTTGGTAACGTTTTTCTATTTCTTGATATTGGTTAGTTTGCATCCGTTTTAACGTTTTTCTACGTAAAACACTGAGAAGACACGTTTTTAGTAACTTTGTTTTGGATTCCCATATAGAGTGAGATCCTTATTATTTATCGTTTTGGTGCCTAACATGCTAAAAAAACACACAAAACCAAGATTTCTGGTAAGGTCGTTTAATTTCCTCATATTGGAGGCTTTGCATGCACTTTAGGGTTTGGTACATAACAGTCCGAAAAAAAAAAGCTGAAATTAACTTTTTTGATAATATTCTTTTATCATATAATTGCCCTGAATTTTTCCAGAATTTTAGCATCTCGGTACCTATGAAGATGAATAACAAAAAAAAATTTATTTTATTTTTTTATTTTTTATTTTCTAAATAAACAGTGTTATTTGTGAGTTTTAGCTTTTTGGTACTTAAGAAACTCATAAAAACACTCATAATACACGTTTCTCGTAATGTCCTTTTGTTTCCCAAACATAATATTCTTTGCATGTACTTAAGCGTTTTTATAGATAACATGATCAAAAACACTCACAATACATGTTTTTGGTAATGTTATTCTGTTTCTCCATAAAGTTTGTTTTTCATGCGTTTTAGCGGTTTGGTATATAAGGGGTTAAAAAACACTTAAAGGCAAATTCTTCGTACAAATTGGTTTTATTCTCATGTAATGTGATCGTTCTGCTTTTTAGTGCTTTGTTGCATATCACGCTCAAAAACACTCAAAAGACACTTTTCTGGTAATGTCATTTTTTTCCCAAATAAAGCTAGTTTCGCATGTAATTTGGCATTTTTGTAACTAAGAATGTGAAAAACACTTAAAATACACAATTTGGTAAGGTAGTTCTGTTTATCGATTAAAAGTGTTATTCATGCATTTCATCATTTTGGTATGTAAAAATTTCCCTATATACACGAGTTTTTACATTTATTGCCTTGTGGTTCTTTTAAAACTATAAAACACGTTTCTCGTAATGTCGTTTTGTTTCCTAATATAGAGTGCTTTACATCCATTTTTGCATTTTTTGTAGGTAACAAGTTCAAAAACACTCAAAATATATCTTTTTGGTAATGTTATTCTATTTCTTCATATAGGATGGTTTGTATCCGCTTTCGCGTTTTTCTACGTAAAACACTGAAAAGACACGTTTTCAGTAATTTTGTTTTGGATTCACATATTGACTGATTTTCATATTATTTATCGTATTGGTGCGTAACATGCTAAAAAACAATGAAAAGACAGGTTTCTGGTAAAGTCGTTTAACCTATATAGGTGGCTTTGCATGCACTTTAAGTTTTGGTACATAACAATCAGAAAAAAAAAAGCTATAATTAACTTTCATGATAATGTTCTTTTTTTCACATAAATTCCCTGAATTTTGGCAGAATATTGGCAATTCGGTACCTATAAAGATGAAAAACAAAACAAAAAATTTCCATTTTTTTTTATTTATTTATTTATTTTTTTCTAAAGAGTGTTATTTGTTGCCCTTAGCTTTTTTGGTACCGAAGAAACTTAAAAATCACTCATGATACACATTTCTCGTAATGTTCTTTCGTTTCCCAAACATAAGGTTCTTTGCATGTATTTAAGCGTTTTTTTAGATAACATGATCAAAAACACTCAAAATACATGTATTTGGTAATGTTATTCTGTTTCTCCATAAAATGTATTTTGCATGCGTTTTAGCGTTTTGGTATGTAAGGAGCTCAAAAACATTTAAAGGCCAGTTCTTGGTAAAATTTGGTTTTATTCCCATGTAATGTGATTGCCCTGGCTTTTAGTGCTTTATTGCGTAACACGCTCAAAAACACTGAAAAGACATGCAAAGCCTCCCATATGAGGAAATTAAAGACGTTACCAGAAATCTGTCTTTTGAGTGTTTTTCAGCATGTTTGGCACCAAAACGATAAATAATAAGGAACTCACCCTATGTGGGAATCCAAAAGAAAATTACTGAAAACGTGTCTTCTCAGTGTTTTACGTAGAAAACATTGCGAGAAAAATGTATACTGAATGTTTTATAGTTCAAAAAATCCACAAGGCAAAAAACGCAAAAACTCGTGTAAATGCTGAAACTCATGAATAACACTCTTAATTGAGAAATAGAGCAACCTTACTAAATGCGTGTCAAAAACACTAAAAGGCAAGTTCTTCGTAAAAGTTGGTTTTATTCCCATGTAATGTGATTGCCCTGATTTTTAGTGCCTTATTGCCTAACACGCTCAAAAACACTCAAAGACACTTTTCTGGTAATGTCATTTTTTTCCCTCATAAAGCTAGTTTCGCATGGAATTTGGGGTTTTGGTAACTAAGAATGTAAAAAAACACTCAAAATACACGCATTTAGTAAGATTGTTCTGTTTCTTGATTAAGAGTGTTATTCATGAGTTTCAGTATTTTAGTATCTTAGAAACTTCTCCATACAGTCGAGTTTTTGCGTTTTTTGACTTGTGATTCTGGTGAACTATAAAACACTCATTTTACACGTTTCTCATTATGTCCTTTTTTTTTTTTACCTTATATAGAGTGCTTTGCATCCATTTTCGAGTTTCTTTTTATGTAACAAGCTCAAAAACACACAAAATATACTTTTTTGGTAATGTTATTCTGTTCCTTAATATTGGTTAGTTTGCCTCCGTTTTTGCGTTTTTCTACGTAAATCTTTTAAAAGACACGTTTCCAGTAATTTTGTTTTGGATATCCATATAGAGTGACTTTCATATTATTTATCGTTTTGATGCCTAATATGCTTTTTGATGCCTTTTGCTTCCAAATATAGAGTATTTTCCATCCATTTTCACGTTTTTTGTAGGTAACAATTAAAAAAAAGCTCAAAATATACCTTTTTGGTAATGTTATTCTATTTCTTCATTTTGGTTAGTTTGCATCCTTTTTAGCGTTTTGTACGTAAAACACCGAAAAGACACGTTTTCAGTAATTTTATTTTGGATTCCCATATAGATTGACTTCCTTGGGTTTTATCATGTTGGTTCCTAACATGCTGAAAAATACTCATAAGACAGTTTTCTGGCAAACGTTTAATTTCCCCATATAGGTGGTTTTGCATGCACTTTAGGGGTTTGGTACATAACAGTCCGAAAAAAAAAGCTAAATTTAACTTTTTTGATAATGTTCTTATTTCATATAATTTCCTGAACTTTGCCCGAATTTTGGCACCTCGTTACCTGTGAAGATGAATAAGAATGAAAAAAAAAATCGTATTTTTTTATATATTTACTTTTTTTTTTGTCAATAAAGAGTGTAATTTATGGCTTTTAGCTTTTTCGTACTTAATGAACTTAAAAACAGTCATAATACACGTTTCTCGTAATGTCCTTTCATTTCCCAAAAATACGGTTTTTTGCATATATTTAAGCGTTTTTATTGGTAACATGATCAAAAACACTCAAAATACGTGTTTTTGGTAATGTTATTCTGTTTCACCATCAAGTGTATTTTGCATGCATTTTAGTGTTTTGGTATATAAGTGTTTTGGTATATAGTATTTTGGTATATAAGGCAAATTCTTGTTAAAAGTGAGTTTTATTCCAATGTAATGTGATTGCCCTGCTTTTTAGTGCTTTATTGCCTAACACGCTCAAAAAAACCCAAAAGACATTTTTCTGGTAATGTCATTTTTTTCCCACAAAAAGCTGGATTCGCATGCAATTTTGGGTTTTGGTAACTAAGGATGTGAAAAGCACTCAAAATAATCGCAATTAGTAAGATTGTTCTGTTTCTCAATTAAGAGTGTTGTTCCAGAGTTACAGCATTTTGGAATGTAAGAAACTTCTCAATATACACGAGTTTTTTGCGTTTTTTGCCTTGTAATTCTTGTGAAACTATAAAACACTCATTATACACGTTTCTCGTAATGTCCATTTGCTTCCCAATATAGAGTGCTTTCCATCCATTTTCGCGTTTTTTGTAGGTAACAATTTCAAAAATACTTAAAATATACCTTTTCGGTAATGTTATTTTATTTCTTCATAATGGTTGGTTTACATCTGTTTTAGCGTTTTTCTACGTAAAACACCGAAAAGACACGTTTTTAGTAATTTTGTTTTGGATTCCCATATAGATTGACTTCCATGTTGTTTATCGTTTTGGTTCTTAACATGCTGAAAAACACTCATATGACCGTTTTCTGGCAAAAGACATTTAATTTCCACATATAGGTGGCTTTGCATGCACTTTAGGGGTTTGGTACATAACAGTTCCCCCCAAAAAAAAGCTAAATTTAACTTTTTTGATAATATTCTTATTTCACATAATTTCCTAAAATTTGCCCGAATTTTGGCATTTCGGTACCTGTGAAGATGAATAAGAAAGAAAAAAAATATTGTATTTATTTAATTTTTTATTTATTTATTGTTTCTCAATAAAGTGTTATTTGTGGCTTTTAGCTTTTTGGTAATTAATGAACTTAAAAACACTCATAATACTCGTTTCTCGTAATCTCCTTTCGTTTCCCAAAAATAGTGTTCTTTGCATTTATTTAAGCGTTTTTATTGGTAACATGATCAAAAACACTCAAAATACATGTTTTTGGTAATGTTATTCTGTTTCACCATAAAGAGTGTTTTGCATGCGTTTTAGTGTTTTGGTATATAAGGAGCTCAAAAACACATAAATGCAAGTTCTTGGTAAAAATTCTTTTTCCTCCAACGTAATACGATTGCCCTCCTTTTTAGTGCTTTATTTTCAATCACGCTCAAAAACACTCAAAAGACACTTTTCTGGTAAAGTCTTTTTTTTCCCACAAATCTATTTTCCCATGCAATTTTGGGTTTCGATAAGAATGTGAAAAGCAATCAAAATACACGCATTTATTAAGGTTGATCTGTTTCTCAATTAGGAGTGTTATACATGAGTTTTAGCATTTTCGTATCTAGGAAACCTCTCCATATACACGAGATTTTGCTTTTTTTGCCTCGCGGTTCTTATGAACTATAAAACACTCATTATACACTTTTCTTGCAATGTCCTTTTCTTTCCCAATATAGAGTGCTTTGCATCAATTTTCGCGTTTTTTGTAGATAACATGCTCAAAAACACTCAAAATATACATATTTAGTAACGTTTTTTCTATTTCTTGATATTGGTTGCTTTGCATCCGTTTTAGAGTTTTTCTACGTAAAACACTGAGAAGACACGTTTTCAGTAGCTTTTTTTTGGATTCCCATATAGAGTGAGTTCTTTATTATTTATCGTTTTGGTGCCTAACATGCTAAAAAAAACACTCAAAACACATATTTCTGGTAAGGTCGTTTAATTTCCTCATATAGGAGTCTTTGCATGCACTTTAAGGTTTGGTATATAACAGTCCAATAAAAAAAAACCGGAAATTAACTTTTTTTGATAATACTCTTTTATCATATGATTGCCGTGAATTTTCCCAGAATTTTGGCATCTCGATAGCTATGAAAATGAATAACAAAAAAAAAATCCTATTTTTTTTATATTTTTATTTTTTATTTTCTAAATAAAGACTGTTATTGGTGGGTTTTAGCTTTTTGGTACTTAAGGAACTTAAAAAAAACACTCATAATACACGTTTCTCGTAATATCCTTTTGTTTCCCAAACATAATGTTCTTTGCATGTAATTAAGTGTTTTTATAGATAACAATATCAAAAACACTCAAAATACATGTTTTTGGTAATGTTGTTCTGTTTCTCCATAAAGTTTGTTTTTGTATGGGTTTTAGCGGTTTGGTATATAAGGACATCAAAAACACTTAAAGGCAAGTTTTTGGTATAAATTGGTGTTATTCTAATGTAATATGATTGCCCTGCTTTTTAGTGCTTTATTGCCTATCACGCTCAAAAACACTTAAAAGACACTTTTCTGGTAATGTCATTTTTTTCTCACATAAAGGTGGTTTTGCATGCAATTCGGGGTTTTGGTAACTAAGAATGTGAAAAGCACTCAAAATACACGCATTTAGTAAGGTTGTTCTGTTTCTCAATTAAGAGTGTTATTCATGAGTTTCAGCATTTTGGTATCTAGGAACCTTCTCCATATACACGAGTTTTTTGTGTTTTTAGCCTTTTGGTTCTTTTCAACTATAAAAAAAACTCATTATACACTTTTCTTGCAAAGTCCTTTTTTTTTTTTTTAATATAGAGTGCTTTGCATCAATTTTCGCGTTTTTTTGTAGAAAACAAGCTCAAAAACACTCAAAATATACATTTTTGGTAATATTTTTCTATTTCTTGATATTGGTAGGTTTGCATCCGTTTTAGCGTTTTTCTACGTAAAAGAAAGAAAAAACACTTTTTCAGTATTTTTGTTTTGGATTCTCATATAGAGTGAGTTCCTTATTATTTATCGTTTTGGTGCCTAACATGCTGAAAAACACTCAAAAAACAGATTTCTGGTAAGCTCGTTTAATTTCCTCATATAGGAGTCTTTGGATGCACATTAGGGGTGGGTACATAACAGTCCGAAAAAAAAACTAAAATTTACTTTTTTGATAATTTTTGTTTTAACATATAATATAATATATATGTTTTAACATATAATATAATCTCGGTACCTATGAAGATGAATAACAAAAAAAAAAAAAATCCTATTTTTTTATTTTATTACTTTTTTTTCTAAATAAAGAGTGTTATTTGTGGGTTTTAGCTTTTTGGTACTTAAGGAACTTAAAAACACTGATAATACACATTTATCGTAATGTCCTTTCGTTTCTTAAACATAAGGTTTTTTGCATGTATTTAAGTGTTTTTATAGATAACATGATCAAAAACACTCAAAATATATGTTTTTGGTAATTTTATTCTCTTTCTCCATAAAAGGTGTTTTGCATGCGTTTTAGCGTTTTCGTATGTAATTAGCTCAAAAACACTTAAAGGCAAGTTCTTGGTAAAAGTTGTTATTATTCCCATGTAATGTGATTCCCCTGCTTTTTAGTGCTTTATTGCCTAACACGCTCAAAAACACTCAAAAAACACTTTTCTGGTAATATCATTTTTTTTCCCCACATAAAGCTAGTTTTGCATGGAATTTGGGGTTTTGGTAACTAAGAATGTGAAAAAAAACTCAAAACACAGGGTTTAGTAAGGTTGTTCTATTTCCTAATTAAAAGTGTTATTCATGAGTTTCAGCATTTTGGTATGTAAGAAACTTTTCTAATACACACATTTAGTAAGGTATTTCAGTTTCAAAATTAAAAATGTTATTGATGAGTTTCAGCTTTTTGGTATGTAAGAAACTTCTTTATGTACACGAGTTTTTGAGTATTTTACCTTGTGGTTCTTTTCAAACTATAAAACACTCATACACGTTTCTCGTAATGTCCTCTTCTTTGCCAATATAAAGTGCTTTCCATTCATTTTTGGATTTTTTGTAGGTAACAAGCTCAAAAACACAACAAAATGTATCTTTTTGGTAATGTTATTCTTTTTCTTCATATTGGTTGGTTTGCATCCGTTTTAGCGTTTTTCTACGTAAATTACTGAAAAGACACGTTTTAAGTAATATTATTCAGATTGCTGAAAAACACTCAAAAGACAGTTTTCTGGTAAAGTCGTGTAATTTCCCCATATAGGTGGATTTGCATGCACTTCAGAGTTTGTACATAACTCCGGAATAAAGTTAAAATTATTTCTTTTACAATGATTCTCATTGTATGAATCTCGGTACCTATGAAGATGAATAACAATTTTTTTTTTTCTCAATAAAAAGTTATTTGTGGGTTTTAGCTTCTTGGTACTTAAGGAACTTAAAAACACTCATAATACATGATTTTCGTAATGTCCTTTCATTTTCCAAAAATAGGGTTCTTTGCATGTATTTAGGCATTTTTATAGGTAACATGATCAAAAACACTCACAATACATGTTTCTGGTAATGTTATTCAGTTTCTCCATAAAGGGTGTTTTGCAAGCGTTTTAGCGTTTTGGTATGTAAGAAGCTCAAAAACACGTAAACGCAGGTTCTTGGTAAAAGTTGGTTTTATTCCCATGTAATGTGATTGCCCTCCTTTTTAGGGCTTTAGTGCCTATCACGCTCAAAAACACTCAAAAGACACTTTTTTGGTAATGTCATTTTTTTTCCCACATAAAGCTAGTTTTGCATGCAATTTTTGGTTTTGGTAACTAAGAATGTGAAAAGCACTCAAAATACATTCATTTGGTAAGATTGTTCTGTATTCTTAATTAAGAGTGTTATTTCTGAGTTTCAGCATTTTGGTATCTAAGAAACTTCTCCATATACACCGAGTTTTGCGATTTTTGCCTTGTGGCTGTTGTGAAACTATAAAACACTCATTATACACGTTTCTCGTAATGTCCTTTTGTATCCCAATATAGAGTGCTTTCCATCCATTTTCGCGTTTTTTGAAGGTAAGAAGCTCAAAAACACTCAAAATATACCTTTTTGGTAATGTTATTCTATTTCTCCATATTCGTTGGTTTGCATCCGATTTAGCGTTTATCTACGTAAAACACTGAAAAGACACTTTTTCAGTAATTTTGTGATGGATGCCCACATTTAGTGACTTCCATATTATTTATCGTTTTGGTGGCTAACATGCTGAAAAAAAAACACAAAAGACAGGTTTCTGGTAAGGTCGTTTAATTTCCCCATATAGGTGGCTTTGCATGCACTTTAGGGTTTGGTACATAACAGTCCGAAAAAAAAGCTAAAATTAACTCTTTTTCATAATGTTCTTTTTTCACACAACTTCCCTGAATTTTTGGCAGAATTTTAGCATCTCGGTACCTATGAAGATGAATAAAAAAAAATCCTATTTTTCTATTTATTTATTTATTTATTTTTCTCTATAAAGAGTGTTATTTGTGGGTTTTAGCTTTTTGGTACTTAAAGAACTTAAAAACACTCATAATACACGTTTCTCGAAATGTCCTTTCGTTTCCCAAACATAAGATTCTTTGCATGTATTTAAGCGTTTTTATAGGTAACATGATCAAAAACACTCAAAATACATGTTTTTGGTAATGTTATTCCGTTACTAAATAAAGGGTGTTTTATATGCGTTTTAGCGTTCTGGTATATAAGGAGCTCAAAAACACTTAGAAAAACACTTGGTAAAAGTTGATTTTATTCCCATGTAATGTGATTGCCCTGCTTTTTAGTGCTTTATTGCCTATCATGCTAAAAAAAAAAAAAAAAACACTTAAAAGACACTTTTCTGGTAATGTCATTTTTTTCCCACATAACGCTACTTTCACATAAACTTTGGGGTTTTGGTAACTAAGAATGTGAAAAACACTCAAAATACACGCATTTGGTAAGGCTGTTCTGTTTCTCAATTGATAGTGTTATTCAGGAGTTTTACCATTTTGGTATCTAAGAAACTTCTTCATATATACGAGTTTTTGCGTTTTTTGTCTTGTGATTCTTCAGAATCTATAAAACACTCATTATACACGTTTTTCGTAATGTCCTTTTGTTAACCAATAGAGAGAGCTTTCCATCCATTTTCGTGTTTTTTTGGAAGTAAAAAGCTAAAAAAAAAACTCAAAATATACCTTTTTGGTAATCTTATTCAATTTCTTTATATTGGTTGGCTTGCATCCGTTTTAGCGTTTTTTCAACGTAAAACACGAAAAAGACACGTTTAAAGTAATTTTGTTTTGGATTACCACATAGAATGACTTCAATATTATTTATTGTTTTGATGACTAACATGCTCAAAAACACTAGAAACACCGGTTTCTCGTAAAGTCGTCTGATTTCTCCATATAATTGGGTTTGCATGCACTTCATGGTTTGGTACATAACAGTCCGAAAAAAAAGCTAAAATTAACATTTTTGATAATGTTCTTTTTACACATAGTTTCCCTGAATTTTGCCAGAATTTTGGCATCTCAGTACCTATGAAGAAGAATAACAAAAAAAAACCTATTTTTTTTATTTCTTTATTTTTTTTTTCTTTATAAAGAGGTTTTAGCTTTTTGGTACTTATGGAACTTAAAAACACCCATAATACACGTTTTTCGTAATGTCCTTTCGTTTCCCAGACATGGGGTTCTTAGCATGTGTTTAAGTGTTTTTAGAGGTAACATGATCAAAAACACTCAAAATATATGTTTTTGGTAATGTTAATCTGTTTCTCCATAAAGGGTGTTTTGCATGTGTTTTAGCGTTTTGGTATATAAGGAGTTAAAAAACACTTAAAGGCAAGTTCTTGGTAAAAGTTGGTTTTATTCCGTTGTAATGTGATTGCCCTCCTTTTTAGTGCTTTATTGCCTAACTCTCTCAAAAACCCTCAAAAGACACTTTTCTGGTTAAATCATTTTTTTTTCCCACATAAAGCTTGTTTTTTATTATTATTATTAAACATAACGGAGAAGGCAGAGTGGGACGAGCGCAAGCGCTATAAGTTGCCAGATGACAACCCCCACCCACCTTGACCGTAGAAAGAAGAAAGGAAAAGCAATTAGCACAATAGTAGGATGAAATCAGAGCAGGAGAAAATAGGTTAAACAATTATAAAGAACGCCTCAACGAACTGAGAATTATTAAAACTCACAAAAAAATTCAACAAAAAAAATCAACAATTCGGACTTATTTAATATATGTCAGACAACACGAGTAAATGTAGTATAACTAAGAATGTGAAAAACACTCAAAATACACGCATTTAGTAATGTTATTCTGTTTCTTAATTAAGAGTGTTATTCAGGAGTTTCAGCATTTTGGTATCTAAAAAACTTCTCCATATACACTAGTTTTTGCGTTTTTTGCTTTGTGGTTCTTGTGAAACTATAAAATACTCATTATACACGTTTCTCGTAATGTCTTTTTGTTTCCCAATATAGAGTGCTTTCCATCTGTTTTCGCGTTTTTTTTTTTTTTTTGTTGGTTACAAGCTCAAAAATACTTAAAATATATCTTTTTGGTAATGTTATTCTATTTCTTTATATTGGTCTGTTTGCATCAGTTTTAACGTTTTTTACGTAAAACACTGAAAAGACACGTTTTCAGTAATTTTGTTTTGGATTCCCATATAGAGTGACTTCCATATTATTTATCGTTTTGGTGCTTAACATGCTGAAAACACTCAAAAGACAGTTTTCTTGTAAAGTCGTTTAATTTCCTCGTAGAAAAACGTTAAAACGGATGCAAACCAACGAATATGAAAAAATAGAATAATATTACCAGAAAAGTATATTTTGTGTGTTTTTGAGCTTGTTACATAAAAAAACGCAAAAATGGATGCAAAGCACTGTATATTAGGAAAAAAAAAATGGACATAACGAAAAACATATATAATGAGTGTTTTATAGTTTCACCAGAATCACAAGGCAAACAACGCAAAAACTCATTTGTGTGGAGAAGTTTCTAAGATACCAAAATGCTGAAACTCATGAATAACACTCTTAATCAACAAACAGAACAACCTTACTAAATGCGTGTATTTTGAGTGTTTTTTTTTACATTCTTAGTTACCACAACCCCAAATTGCATGCGAAACTAACTTTATGTGAGAAAAAAATGACATTACCAGAAATGTGTCTTTGAGTGTTTTTGAGCATGTTAGGCAATAAAGCACTAAAAAGCAGAGCAATCACATTACATGGGAATAAAACCAACTTTTACGAAAAATTTGCCTTTTAGTGTTTTCGACACGCATTTAGTAAGGTTGTTCTGTTTCTCAATTAAAAGTGTTATTCATGAGTTTCAGCATTTAAGTATCTAGGAAGCTTTTCCATATACACGAGTTTTTGCGTTTTTTGGCTTGTGGTTTTTCTGAACTATAAAACATTCATTATACACTTTTCTCGCAATGTCCCTTTGTTTCCCAATATAGAGAGTTTTGTATCAATTTTGTGTTTTTTTGTATGTAACAAGCTCAAAAACACTCAAAATATATATTTTTGGTAATATTTTTCTGCTTCTTGATATTGGTTGGTTTGCATCAGTTTTAGCGTTTTTCTACGTAAAACACTGAGAAGACAAGTTTTCAGTAATTTTCTTTTGGATTCCCACATAGAGAGAGTTCCTTATTATTTATCGTTTTGCTGGCTAACATGCTGAAAACACTCAAAAGACAGATTTCTGGTAAGGTCTCTTATTTCCTCATATGCGAGGGCTTGCATGTCTTTTGAGTGTTTTTGAACGTGTTACGCAATAAAGCACTAAAAGGAAGGGCAATCACATTATATGGGAATAAAACCAACCTTTACCAAGAACTTGCCATTAAGTGTTTTTTGAGCTCCTTACATACCAAAACGCTAAAACGCATGCAAAATACATTTGATGGAGAAACAGAATAATATTACCAAATCCATGCATTTTGAGTGTTTTTGATCATGTTATCTATAAAAACGCTTAAATACATGCAAAGAACCTTATGTTTGGGAAACGAAAGGACATTACGAGAAACGTGTATTATGAGTGTTTTTTTAAGTTCCTTCAGTTCCTAAAAGCTAAAACCCACAAATAACACTCTTTATTTAGAAAAAAAAATAATAAACAAAAAATAAAAAAATAGGATTTTTTTTGTTATTTATCTTTATAGGTACCGAGATGCCAAAATTCTGCCAGAATTCAGGGAATTTATTTGGAAAAAAGAACATCAACAAAAAAGTTAATTATAGCTTTTTTTTCGGATTGTTATGTACCTAACCCTAAAGTGCTTGCAAAGCCACCTATATAAAGAAGTTAAACGACTTTACCAGAAACCTGTCTTTTCAGTGTTTTTCAGCATGTTAAGCACCAATACGATAAATAATATGGAAGTTTGTCAATATGTGAATCCAAAAGAAAATTCCTGAAAACGTGTCTTTTCAGTGTTTTACGTAGAAAAACGTTAAAGCCGATGCAAACCAACCTATATGAAGAAATAGAATAACATTACCAAAAAGATATATTTTGAGTGTTTTTGAGCTTGTTACCTACAAAAAAAATGCAAAAATGGATGTAAAGCACTCAATATTAGGAAACAAAAGGACATTACGAGAAAAGTGTATAATGAGTGTTTTATAGTTTTAAAAGAACCACAAGGCAATAAACGCAAAAACCTCGTGTATATAGAAAAATTTCTTACATAGCAAAAAAAGATGAAATGCATGAATAACACTTTTAATCGAAAAACAGAACTACCTTACCAAATTGTGTATTTTGAGTGTTTTTCACATTCTTAGTTACGAAAATGCCAAATTACATGCGAAACTACCTTCATATGGGAAAAAAAAAAATGACTACCAAAAAAGTGTCTTTTTAGTGTTTTTGAGCGTGATATGCAACAAAGCACTAAAAAGCACAACAATCACATTACATGGGAATAAAACCAACTTTTACGAAGAACTTGCCTTTAAGTGTTTTTTAACTCCTTACATACCAAATCGCTAAAACGCATGCAAAACACCCTTAATGGAGAAACAGAATAACATTACGAAAAACATGTATTTTGAGTGTTTTTGATCATGTAACCTATAAAAACGCGTAAATACATGTAAAGAACCCTATGTTTGTATAACAAAAGGACATTACGAAAATCGTGTATTATGAGTGTTTTTAAGTTACTTAAGTACCAAAAAGCTAAAACCCACAAATAACACTCTTTATAGAGATAATTTTTTTTGTTATTCATCTTCATAGTTACCGAGATACCAAAATTCTGGCAAAATTCATGGAAATTTTGTAAAAAAAAACAAAAAAAATTTTAGTTTTTTTCCGGAGTTATGTACAATCCCTGAAGTGTATGCAAATCCACCTATACGGGGAAATTACACGACTTTACCAGAAACCTGTCTTTTGAGTGTTTTTCAGCAATATCAACAATATTTCTGAAAATGTGTCTTTTCAGTGATTTACGTAGAAAAACGCTAAAACGGATGTAAACCAACCAATATGAAGAAATAGAATAATATTACCAAAAAGATATATTTTGATGTGTTTTTGAGCTTGTTACCTACAAAAAAAGAAAAAAATGTATGGAAAGCACTTTATATTGGCAAATAAAAGGACATTACGAGAAACGTGTATGAGTGTTTTATAGCTTGACAAGAGCCAGAAGGAAAAAAACTCAAAAACTCGTGTAAAATAAAGAAGTTTCTTACATACCAAAAAGCTGAAACTCATAAACAACACTTTTAATTTTGAAACAGAAATACCTTACCAAATGTGTGTATTAGAAAAGTTTCTTACATACCAAAATGCTGGAACTCATGAATAATATTTTTAATTAAGAAATAGAACAACCTTACACTATGCCTGTTTTGAGTTTTTTTTCACATTCTTAGTTACCAAAACCCCATATTTCATGCAAAACTAGCTTTATGTAAGAAAAAAAAAAAAGATATTACAAGAAAAGTGTTTTTTGAGTGCTTTTGAGCGTGTTAGGCAATAAAGCACTAAAAAGCAGGGTAATAACATTACATGGGAATAAAAACAACTTTCACCAAGAACTTCCCTTCAAGTGTTTTTGAGCTCATTACATACCAAAACGCTAAAACGCATGCAAAACACCTTTTATAGAGAAACAAAATAAAATTACCAAAAACATATATTTTGATTGTTTAGATCATGTTATCTATAAAAATGCTTAAATACATGCAAAGAACCTTATGTTTGCGAAACGAAATGACATTACGAGAAATGTGTATTATAAGTGTTTTTAAGTTCCTTAAGTACCAAAAAGTTAAAACCCACAAATAACACTTTATTTTAAAAAAAGTAAGAAAATAAAAAAAAAATAGGATTTTTTTTTTGTTATTCATCTTCACAGGTACTGAGATTCCAAATTTCTGGGAAATTTCAGGGCTATTATATGATAAAAGAAAATTATAAAAAAAGTTAATTTTAGCTTTTTTTTCGGACTGTTATATACCAAACCCTAAAGTGCATCCAAGGACTCCTATATGAGGAAAATAAACGACCTTACCAGAAATCTGTTTTTTGAGTGTTTTTCAGCATGTTAGGCACCAAAACGATAAATAATAAGGAACTCACTCTATATGAGAATCCAAAACAAAATTGCTGAAAACGTCTCTTTTCAGTGTTTTACGTAGAAAAACGCTGAAACGGATGCAAACCAACCAATATCAAGAAATAGAAAAACATTACCAAAAAGGTATATTTTGAGTGTTTTTGAGCATGTTACCTACAAAAAAGGGAAAATTGATGCAAAGCACTCTATATAAGAAAAGAAAAGGACTTTGCAAGAAAAGTGTATAATGAGTTTTTTATAGTTCAAACGAACCAAAAGGCTAAAAACACAAAAACTCGTGTATATGGAGAATGTTCCTAGATACGAAAATGCTGAAACTCATGAATAACACTCTTAATTGAGAAACAGAACAACCTTACTAAATGCGTGTATTTTGCGAGCTTTTCACATTCTTAGTTATCAATACCCCAAATTGCATGCGAAACCACCTTTATGTGAGGAAAAAAATGACATTACCAGAAAAGTGTCTTTTAAGTGTTTTTGAGCGTGATAGGCAATAAAGCACTAAAAAGCACGGCAATCATATTACATTGGAATAACACCAATTTATACCAAAAAACTTGCCTTTAAGTATTTTTGAACTCTTTATATAACAAACCGCTAAAACGCATGCAAAACAAACTTTATGGAGAAACAGAATAACAATACCAAAAACATATATTTTGAGCGTTTTTTGATCATGTTATCTATAAAAACGTTTAAATACCTGCAAAGAACATTATGTTTGGGAAACAAAAGGACTTTACGAGAAACGTGTATTATAAGTGTTTTTTAAGTTCCTTCAGTACCAAAAAGCTAAAACCCACAAATAACTTTCTTTATTTAGAAAATAAAAAAAAAATAAAAAAATATATAAAATAGGATTTTTTTTTTTTTTTTTTTTATTCATCTTCATAGTACCGAGATGCCAATATTCTGGGAAAATTCAGGGCATTCATATGATAAAAGAATATTATCAAAAAAGATAATTTCAGGTTTTTTTTTTTTCAAACTGTTATGTACCAAACCCTAAAGTGCATGCAAAGCCTCCTATATGAAGAAATTTAACGATCTTACCAGAAATCTGTGTTTTTAGTGTTTTTTAGCATGTTAAGCACCAAAACGATAAATAATAAGGAACTCACCTCTATATGGGAATCCAAAGTTACTGAAAACGTGTCTTCTCAGTGTTTTACGTAGAAAAACGCTAAAACGGATGGAAAGCAACCAATATCAAGGAATAGAAAAACGTTACTAAAAAGGTATATTTTGAGTGTTTTTGAGCTTATTACCTACAAAAAACGCAAAAATTGATGCAAAGCACTCTATATTGGTAAACAAAAGGACATTGCAAGAAAAGTGAATAATGATTGATTTATAGTTCAAAAGAACCACTAGGCAAAAAACGCAAAATCTCGTGTATATGGAGAGGTTTCCTAGATACAAAAATGCTAAAACTCATGAATAACACTCCTAATTGAGAAACAGATCAACCTTAATAAATGCGTGTATTTTGAGTGCTTTTCACATTCTAAGTTACCAAAACCCCAAATTGCATGGGAAAATAGATTTGTGGGAATAAAAAATTACTTTACCAGAAAAATGTCTTTTAAGTGTTTTTGAGCGTGATAGGCAATAAAGCACTAAAAAGAAGGGCAATCACATTACATTGGAGGAAAACGAATATTTACGAAGAACTTGCCTTTAAGTGTTTTTGAGCTCCTTATAACCAAAACATTAAAACGCCTGCAAAACACTCTTTATGGTGAAACAGAATAATATTACCAAAAACATATATTTTGAGTATATTTGATTATGTTACCAATGAAAACGTTTAAATACATGCAAAGAATACTATTTTTGGGAAACGAAAGGAGATTACGAGAAACGTGTATTATGAGTGTTTTTTACTTCATTAATTACCAAAAAGCTAAAAGCCACAAATAACACTCTTTATTGAGAAACAATAAATAAATAAAAAAAAATACGATATTTTTTTTCTTTCTTATTCATATTCACTGGTACCGAGATACCAAAATTCGGGCAAAATTCAGGAAATTATGTAAAATAAGAACATTATCAAAAAAAATAAATTTAGCTTTTTTTTCGGACTATTATGTACCAAACGCCTAAAATGCATGCAAAGCCACCTATATGGGGAGATTAAACGTTTTTGTCAGAAAACGGTCTTATGAGTGTTTTACAGCATCTTAGGAACCAACATGATAAATAACATGGAAGACAATCTATATGGGAATCCAAAACAATATTACTAAAAACGTGTCTTTTCGGTGTTTTACGTAGAAAAACGCTAAAACGGATGCAAACCAACCAATATGAAGGAATGAAATAACATTACCAAAAAGTTATATTTTGAGTGTTTTTGAAATTGTTACCTACAAAAAACGCGAAAATAGATGGAAAGCTCTCTATATTGGGAAGCAAAAGGACATTACGAGAAACGTGTATAATGTGTGTTTTATAATTTCACAAGAACTACAAGGGAAAATCGCAAAAACTCGTGTATATAGAGAAGTTTCTTACATTCCAAAATGCTGAAACTCTGGAACAACACTTTTAATTGAGAAACAGAACAATCTTACTAAATGCGTGTATTTTGAGTGCTTTTCACATCCTTAGTTACCAAAACCCTAAATTGCATGCGAAACCAGCTTTATGTGGGAAAAAATAACATTACCAGAAAAATGTCTTTTGAGTGTTTTTGAGCGTGTTAGGCAATAAAGCACTAAAAAGCAGGGCAATCACATTACATTGAAATAAAACCAATTTTTAACAAGAACTTGCCTTTAAGTGTATTTAAGCTCCTTATATACCAAAACACTAAAATGCATGCAAAATACACTTGATGGTGAAACAGAATAACATTACCAAAAACATGTCTTTTGAGTGTTTTTGATCATATTACCAATAAAAACGCTTAAATACATGCAAGGAACTCTATTTTTGGGAAACAAAAGGTCATTACGAGAAAGGTGTATTATGAGTGTTTTTAAGTTCATTAAGTACGAAAAAGCTAAAAGCCACAAATTACACTCTTTATTGAGAAAAAAATAAATAAATAAAAAAATACGATATTTTTTTTTCATTCTTATTCATCTTCACAGGTAAGGAAGTGCCAAAATTCGGGCAAAGTTCAGAAAATTATATAAAATAAGAACATTATCAAAAAAGTTACATTTAGCTTTTTTTTTGGACTGTTTTGTATCAAACTCCTACCTAAATTGCATGCAAAGCATGGGGGACATTAAAGCATGGGGGAAATTAAAGCATGGGGAAATTAAACGTCTTTGCCAGAAAACTGTCTTATGAGGGTTTTTCAGCATGTTAGGAACCAACACAATAAAACCCAAGGAAGTCAATTTATATGGGAATCCAAAACAAAATTACTGAAAACGTGTCTTTTTGGTGTTTTACGTGGAAAACGCTAAAACGGATGCAAACCAACCAAAATGAAGAAATAGAATAACATTACCAAAAATGTATATTTTGAGTGTTTTTGAAATTGTTACCTACAAAAAACACGAAAATGGATGGGAAGCACTCTATATTGGGAGGCAAAAGGCACCAAACAGCATGTTAGGCACCAAAACCATAAATAATATGAAAGTCACTCTATATGGAAATCCAAAACAAAACTACTGGAAACGTGTCTTTTAAAAGATTTACGTAGAAAAACGCTAAAACAGATGTAAACCAACCAATATGAAGAAATAGAATAACATTACCAAAAAATATATTTTGTGTTTTCTTGAGCTTGTTACATAAAAAAAACGCGAAAATATATGCAAAGCACTCTATATAAGGAAAGAAAAGGACATAACGAGAAACTTGTGTAATGAGTGTTTTGTAGTTTCACCAGAATCACAAGGCAAAAAACGCAAAAACTCGACTATATGGAGAAGTTTCTAAAATACCAAAATACTGAAACTCATGAATAACACTCGTAATCAAGAAACAGAACAACCTTACTAAATGCGTGAATTTTGAGTGCTTTTTTACATTGTTAGTTATCAAAACCACAAATTCCATGCGAAACTAGCTTTATGTGGGAAAAAAATGACATTACCAGAAAAGTGTCTTTGAAAGTTTTTGAGCGTGTTAGGCAATAAAGCCCTAAAAAGCAGGACAATCACAATACATGGGAATAAAACCAACTTTTACGAAAAACTTGCCTTTTAGTGTTTTTGACACGCATTTAGTAAGGTTGCTCTGTTTCTCAATTAAGAGTGTTATTCATGAGTTTCAGCATATACACGAGTTTTTGCGTTTTTTCCCTTGTGTTTTTTCTTTTTAACTATAAAACATTTATTATACAGTTTTCTCGCAATGTCCCTTTGTTTCCCAATATAGAGTGCTTTGTATCAATTTTTTGAACTTTTTTTTGTAGATAACAAGCTCAAAAACATTCAAAATATACATTTTTGGTAATGTTTTTCTGCTTCTTGATATTGGTTGGTTTGCATCAGTTTTAGCGTTTTTCTACGTAAAACACTGAGAAGACACATTTTCAGTAGTTTTCTTTTGGATTCCCACATAGAGTGAGTTCGTTATTATTTATCGTTTTGGTGCCTAATATGCAGAAAAACACTCAAAAGACAGATTTCTCGTAAGGTCTTTAATTTCCTCATATGGGACACTTTGCATGTCTTTTCAGTAATTTTGAGCGTGTAACGCAATAAAGCACTAAAAGTCAGGGCAATCTCATTACATGGGAGTAAAACCAAATTTTACCAAAAACTTGCCTTTAAGTGTTTTTGAGCTCCTTACATACCAAAACGCTAAAACGCCTGCAAAATACATTTTATGGAGAATCAGAATTACATTACCAAATACATGTATTTTGAGTGTTTTTGATCATGTTATCTATAAAAACGCTTAAATACATGCAAAGAACCTTATGTTTGGGAAACGAAAGAACATTACGAGAAACGTGTATTATGGGTGATTTTTAAGTTCCTTCAGTACCAAAAAGCTAAAACCCACAAATAACACTCTTTAGAAAAAAAATATATAATGAATAAAAAAATAATAAAATGGGATTTTTTTTTTTTTGTTATTCATCTTCATAGGTACCGAGATGCCAAAATTCTGCCAAAATTCAGGGAATTTTTGTGGAAAAAAGAACCTTATCATATAAGTTAATTATAGCTTTTTTTTCGGATTGTTATGTACCAAACCCTAAACAGCATGCAAAGCCACCTATATAGGGAAGTTAAACGACTTTACCAGAAACCTGTCTTTTCATTGTTTTTCAGCATGTTAGGCACCAAAACGATAAATCATTTGGAAGTCAGTCAATATATGAATCCAAAAGAAAATTACTTAAAACGTGTCTTTTCAGTGTTTTACGTAGAAAAACGCTAAAGCAGATACAAACCATCCTATATGAAGAAATAGAATAACATTACCAAAAAGATATATTTTGAGTGTTTTTGAGCTTGTTACCTACAAAAAATGCAAAAATAGATGTAAAGCACTCTATATTAGGAAACAAAAGGACATTACGAGAAACGTGTATAATGAGTGTTTTATAGTTTTAAAAGAACCACAAGGTAATAAACGCAAAAACTCGTGTATATAGGGAAATTTCTTACATACCAAAATGAATAGATGCATGAATAACACTTTTAATAGATAAACAGAACTACTTGACCAAATTGTGTATTTTCATTGTTTTTCCCATCGTTAGTTACTAAAATGCCAAATTACATGCGAAACTAGCTTCATGTGGGAAAAAAATATGATATTACCAGAAAAGTGTCTTTTGAGTGTTTTTCAGCGTGATATGGAACAAAGCACTAAAAATAAGAACGATCATATTACATGGGAATAAAACCAACTTTTACGAAGAATTTTTTAACTCCTTATATACCAAACCGCTAAAACGCATGGAAAACAAACTTTATGGAGAAACAATAACATATACCAAAAACATGTATTTTTAGTGTTTTTGATCATGTTATCTTTAAAAACGCTTAAGTACATGCAAAGAACATTATGTTTGGGAAAAAAAAGGACATTAGGAGAAGCGTGTATTATGAGTGTTTTTTTTTAAGTTCCTTAAGTACCAAAAAGCTAAAACACACAAATAACACTGTTTATTTAAAAAAAAAAAAAAAAATAAATAAATAAAAAATAAAATAAAATAAACAGTTTTTTTTTGTCATTCATCTTCAAAGGTGCCAAATGCCAAAATTCCAGAAATGGAATGCCAGAGATGCCATAATTCTGGGAAAATTCAGGGCAATTATGTGATAAAAAAAAAAAAAAACATTATCAAAAAAATTAATTTCAACTTTTTTTTTCGGACTGTTACATAACAAGTGCATGCAAAATTAAACGACCTTACCAGAAATCTGTGTTTTTAGTGTTTTTTATCATGTTAGGCACAAAAACGATAAATAATAAGGAGCTCACTCTATATGGGAATCCAAAACAAAGTTACTGAAAACGTGTCTTCTCAGTGTTTTACGTAGAAACACGTTAAAACGGATGGAAACCAACCAATATCAAGAAATAGAAAAACGTTACCAAAAAGGTATATTTTTAGTGTTTTTGAACTTTTTACCTACAAAAAACGCGAAAATTGATGCAAAACACTCTATATTGGGAAAGAAAAGGACATTGCAAGAAAACACTTATTAAAGTGTTTTATAGTTCAAAAAAACCACAAAGCAAAAAACGCAAAAACTCGTGTATATGGAGAAGCTTCCTAAATACTAAAATGCTGAAACTCATGAATAACACTCTTAATTAAGAAACAGAACAACCTTACTAAATGCGTGTCAAAAACACTAAAAGGCAAGTTCTTCGTAAAAGTTGGTTTTATTCCCATGTAATGTGATAGCCCTGCTTTTTAGTGCTTTATTGCCTAACACGCTCAAAAACACTCAAAGACACTTTTCTGGTAATGTCATTTTTTTCCCACATAAAGTTAGTTTCGCATGGAATTTGGGGTTTTGCTAACAAAGAATGTAAGAAAAACCACTCAAAATACACGCATTTAGTAAGGTTGTTCTGTTTCTTGATTAAGAGTGTTTCAGCATTTTGGTATCTTTGAAACTTCTCTACACAGATGAATTTTTGCGTTGTTTGCCTTGTGATTCTGGTGAAACTATAAAACACTCATTATACACGTTTCTCGTTATGTCCTTTTTTTTTTTTTCCTAATATACAGTGCTTTGCATCCATTTTTGCGTTTTTTTTTTATGTAACAAGCTCAAACACACACAAAATATACTTTTCTGGTAATATTATTAATTTTTTTTCATATTGGTTGGTTTGCATCCGTTTTAGCGTTTTTCTACGTAAATCTTTTAAAAGACACGTTTTCAATAATTTTGTTTTGCATTTCCATATAGAGTGACTTTAATATTATCTATCGTTTTGGTGCCTAACATGCGTAAAAACACTCAAAAGACAGGTTTCTTGTAAAGACGTTAAATTTTTCCAAATGGGAGGCTTTGCATACACTTTATGGTTTGGTACATAACTCCAAAAAAAAAGGTAAAATTAACTTTTTCGATAATGTTCTTTTTTCGACATAATTTCCCTGAATTTTGGCAGAATTTTGGCATCTTGGTACCTATTAAGATGAATAACAAAAAAATAAAAATGCTATTTTTTTATTTATTTAATTTTTTTCTCTATAAAAAGTGTTATTTGTAGGTTTTAACGTTTTGGTACTTAAGCAACTTAAAGACATTCATAATACACATTTCTCGTAATGTCCTTTCGTTTCCCACATATAGGGATCTTTGCATGTATTTAAACGTTTTTATAGGTAACATGATAAAAAACACTCAAAAACACTTGTTTTTTGTAATGTTATTCTGTTTCTCCATAAAGGAGTGTTGTGCATGCGTTTTAGCGATTTGGTATGTAAGGAGCTGAAAAACACTTCAAGGCAAGTTCTTTGTAAAAGTTGGTTTTATTCCAATGTAATGTGATTGCCCTGCTTTTTAGTGCTTTATTGCCTAACACGCTCAAAAACAGTCAAAAGACACTTCTGGTAATGTCATTTTTTTCCCTCATGAAGCTGGTTTCGCATGCTATTTGACGTTTATCTAAGAATGTGAAAAAAAACACTCAAAATACACGCATTTGGTAATGTTGTTCTGGTTCTGAATTAAGATTGTTATTCATAAGTTTCAGCATTTTGGTGTCTAAGAAACTTCTTTATATACACGACTTTATGCGCTTTTTGCCTTGTGGTTCTTGTGAACCACAAGTTCTTTTGCCCGAATATAAAAAGACACTCATTATAGACGTTTCTCGTAATGTTCTTTTCTTTCCCAATAGGGAGTGCCTTGCATTCATTTCCGCGTTTTTTCTAGGTAACAAGCTCAAAAACACTCAAAATATACCTTTTTTGGTAATGTTATTCTATTTCTTCATATTGGTTGGTTTGCCTCCGTTTTAACGTTTTTCTACGTAAAACACCGAAAAAACACGTTTTCAGTAATTTTGTTTTCGATTACCAAAGAATATTACCAGATTTTTTGCATTATAGTACCTATGAAGATGAATAAAAAAAAAAATATTTTATTTATTTTTTTTTCTCTATAAAGAGCTTTATTTGTGGGTTTTAGGTTTTTTATTACTTAAGGAACTTAAAAACACTCATTATACACGTTTCTCGTAATGTCCTTTCGATTCCCAAACATAAGGTTCTTTGCATGTATTTAAGCGTTTTTATAAATAACATGATCAAAAACACTCAAAATACATGTTTTTGGTAATGTTACTCTGTTTCTCTATACAAGGGTGTTTTTGCATGCGTTTTAGCGTTTTGGTATGTAAGGAGTTAAAAAAAAAACCTTACAGGCAAGTTCTTCGTAAAAGTTGGTTTTATTCCCATGTAATATGATTGTTTTGCTTTTTAGTGCTTTGTTGCATATCACCTCAAAAAACACTCAAAAGACACTTTTTTGGTAATATCTAGTTTTTTGCGTTTTTTGCCTTGTGGTTCGTATGAAACTATAAAACACTCATTGTACACGTTTCTCGTAATGTTCTTTTGTTTCCCAATATTGAGTACTTTCCATCCATTTTCGCATTTTTTCTAGGTAACAAGTTGAAAAACACTCAAAATATATCTTTTCGGTAAAGTTATTCTATTTCTTCATATTGGTTGGTTTGCATGCGTTTTAGCGTTTTTCTTCGTAAATCACTGAAAAGACACGTTTTTAGTAATATTGTTGAAATTGCTGAAAACCACTCAAAAGACAGATTTCTGGTAAAGTCGTGTAATTTCCCCATATAGGTGGCTTTGTATGCACTTCTGGGTTTGGTACATAATTCCGGAAAAAAGCTTTTTTTTTTTTTTTATATATCTTTTCATTTCACAGACATAGGGTTTTTTGCATGTATTTAAGCGTTTTTATAGGTAACATGATCAAAAACACTCAAAATACATGTTTTTGGTAATGTTATTCTGTTTCTCCATAAAGGGTGTTTTGCCTGCGTTTTAGCGTTTTGGTATGTAAGGAGTTAAAAATATTTAAAGGCAGGTTCTTCGTAAAAGTTAGTTTTATTCCTATATAATGTGATTATTCTGCTTTTTAGTGTTTTTTTGCATATCACGCTCAAAAACACTCAAAAGACACTTTTTTTATAATGTCATTTTTTTCCCACATAAAGTTAGTTTCGCATGTAATTTGGGATTTTCGTAAGTAAGAATGTGAAAAACACTCAAAATACATACATTTGGTAAGGTACTTCTGTTTCTCAATTAAAAGTGTTATTCATGAGTTTTTGCATTTTGGTATGTAAGAAACTTCTCAATATACACGAGTTTTTGCGTTTTTTGTCTTCCGGTTCTTGTGAAACTATAAAACAATCATTACACACTTTTCTCTAAATGTCCTTTTGCTTCCCAATATAGAGTGCTTTTACATCCATTTCCGCGTTTTTTGTAGGTAAAAAGCATTATAAAGGTTTCTCGTAATGTCCTTTTGTTTCCCAATATAGAGAGATTTGCATCCATTTTCGCTCAAAACACAAAAAATACCTTTTTGGTAATATTATTTTATTTCAAGATATTGGTTGATTTTCTTTCTTTTTACTGTTTTTTCTACGTAAAACACTGAAAAGACACGTTTTCAGTAATTTTGTTTTGGATTCCCATACAGAGTGATTTCCATTTTATTTATTGTTTTGGTGCCTAACATACTGAAAAACAGGCAAAACACAGGTTTCAGGTAAAGTAAATTTCCCCATATAGGTGGCCTTACATGCACTTTAGGGTTTGGTACATAACGGTCTGAAAAAAAGCTAAAATTAACTTTTATGATATTTTTTTTCACATAATTTGCCTGAATTTTGCCAGAATTTTGGCATCTCGATACCTATGAAGATCAATAACAAAAAAAAAAATGCTATTTTTTCATTTATTTATTTTTTCTCTATAAAGAGTGTTATTTGTGGGTTTAAGCTTTTTGGTACTTAAGGAACGTAAAAACACTCATAATACTCGTTTCTCGTAATGTCCTTTTGTTTCCTAAAGGTTCTTTATAGGTTTTTATAGGTAACATGATCAAAAACACTCAAAATATACCTTTTTGGTAATGTTATTCTATTTTTTCATATTGGTTGGTTTCAATCCGTGTTTAGCGTTTTTCTACGTAAACACAGAAAAGACACGTTTTCAGTAATTTTTGGATTCCCATATAGAGTGACTTCCATGTTATTTATCGTTTTGATGCCTAACATGCTCAAAAACACTCAAAAGACAGGTTTCTTGTAAAGTCGTTTAATTTCCCTATATAGGTGGCTTTGCATACACTTTAGGGTTTGGTACATAACAGTCCGAAAAAAAGCTAAAATTAACCTCTTTCATAATATTCTTTTTTCACGTAATTTTCCTGAATTTTGCCAGAATTTTGGCATCTCGTTGCCTATGAAGATCAATAAAAAAAATGTTATTTTTTAATTTTTTTTTTTTTCTGTATACTGAGTGTTATTTGTGGGTTTTAGCTTTTTCGTACTTTCTCATAATACACATTCCTCGTAATGTCCTTTTATTCCCAAACATAGGGTTCTTTGCATGTATTTAAGCGTTTTTATTGGTAACAAGCTCAAAAAACACTCAAAATACATGTTTTTGATAATGTTATTCTGTTTTTCCATACAGGGTGTTTTGCATGAGTTTTAGCGTTTTAGTATGTAAGGAGCTCAAAAAAACTTAAAGGCAAGTTCTTGGTAAAAGTTAATTATATTCCTATGTAATGTGATTGCCCTGCTTTTTAATGCTTTATTGCCTAACACGCTGAAAAGCACTAAAAAGACACTTTTCTAGTAATTTCATTTTTTTTCCATAGTTTCGCATGTAATTGGGGGTTGGACCACTAAGAATGTGAAAAAAAAACTCAAAATACACTCATTCCCTAAAATTGTTCTGTTTCTAAATTAAGAGTGTTAATCATGAGTTTCAGCATTTTCGTATCTAAGAAACTTCTCCATATATACGAGTTTTGCGTTTTTTGCCTTATGGTTCTTGAAAACTATTAATACATTCATTATACAATTTTCTTGTAATATCCTTTTATTTCCCAATATAGACTGCTTTGCATTCATTTTTGCGTTTTTTGTAGGTAACAAGCTCAAAAACACTCAACTTTTTTGTAATGTTATTCTATTTTTTCATATTGGTTGGTTTGCATCCGTTTTAGCGTTCTACGCTAAAACTGAAAAGACACGTTTTCAGTAATATTGTTGAAATTGCTGAAAACACCCAAAGACACGTTTCTGGTAAAGTCGTGTAATTTCCTCATATAGGTGGCTTTCCATGCACTTCCGGGTTTCGTACATAACTCCGGAATAAGCTAAAATCATTTTTTTTATGTTTTTTTTTTCACATAATTTCCCTGAATTTTCTCAGAATTTTGGCATCTCGTTACCTATGAAGATGAATAACAAAAAAATATATTTTTTTTTTTATTATTTTTTTCTCTATAAAGAGTGTTATTTGTGGGTTTTAGATTTTTGGCACTTAAGGAACTTAAAAATACTCATAATACACGATTTTCGTAATGTCCTTTCGTTTCACAAACATACGGTGCTTTGCATGTATTTAAGCGATTTTATAGGTAACATGATCAAAAACAATCAAAATACATGTTTTTAGTAATGTTATTCTGTTTCTTTATAAAGTTTGTTTTGCATGCGTTTAGAGTTTTGGTATGTAAGGAGTTAAAAACACTTAAAGGCAAGTTCTTCGTAAAATTTGGTTTTATTCCAATGTAGTGTGATTGTTCTGCTTTTTAGTGTTTTGTTCCATATAACGCTCAAAAACACTCAAAAGACACTTTTCTGGTAATGTCATTTTTTTCCCCCATAAAGGTAGTTTTGCATGTAATTTGGGATTTTCGTAACTAAGAATGTGAAAAATACTCAAAATACATACATTTGGTAAGGTAGTTCTGTTTTTCAATTAAAAGTGTTATTCATGAGTTTTAGCGTTTTGGTATGTAAGAAACTTCTCTATATACACGAGTTTTTGCGTTTTTTGCATTGTGGTTCTTGTGAAACTATAAAACACTCATTATACACGTTTCTCGTAATGTCCTTTTGCTTCCCAATATAGAGTGCTTTCCATCCATTTGCGCGTTTTTTGTAGGTAAAAAGGTAAAAAACACTTTTTGGTAATGTTATTCTATTTCTTCATATTTGTTGGTTTGCATCCATTTTAGCGTTTTTCTACGTAAAACACTAAAAAGACACGTTTTCAGTAATTTTGTTTTGGATTTACATATTGACTGACTTCCATATTATTTATAGTTTTGGTGCCTAACATGCTGGAAAACTCTGAAAAGACAGGTTTCTGGTACACTCGTTTAACTTCTTTATATAGGTGGCATGCACTTTAGAGTTTGGAACATAAAAGTCCGAAAAAGAGCTATAATTAACTTTTTTGATAATGTTCTTTTTTCCACATAAATTCCTTGAATTTTGGCAGAATTTTGGTATCTTGGTACCTATGAAAATCAAAATAAAAAAAGCTATTTTTTTATTTTTTTTTCTCTATAAAGAGTGTTATTTATAGGTTTTAACGTTTTGTTACTTAAGGAACTTAAAAACGGTCCTAATACACGTTTCTCGTGATTTCCTTTCGTTTCCCAAACATAGGGTTCTTTGCATGTATTTAAGCGTTTTTATAGATAACATGATCAAAAGGACGTAAAACACATGTTTTTAGTAATGTTATTCTGCTTCTCCATTAAGGAGTTTTTTGCATGTGTTTTGGTTTGTAAGAAGGTCAAAAAGACTTCAAGGCAAGTTCTTGGTAAAAGTTGGTTTTATTCCCATGTAATGTTATTGCCCTTTTTATATATATATATATATATATATATATATATATATATATATATATATATATATATATATATATATATATATATATATATATATATATATATATATATATATATATATATATATATATATATATATATATATATATATATATATATATATATATATATATATATATATATATATATATATATATATATATATATATATATATATATATATATATATATATATATATATATATATATATATATATATATATATATATATATATATATATATATATATATATATATATATATATATATATATATATATATATATATATATAATTTATTGCCTAAAACGCTCAAAAACACTCAAAAGACACTTTTGGTAATGTCATTTTTTTTTCCAACATAGATTCGCGTTCTATTTGGGGTTTTGCTAACTAAGAATGTGAAAAACACTCAAAATACACGCATTTCGTAAGGTTGTTCTGTTTCTCAATTAATATTGTTATTCATGAATTTCTGCATATTGGTATCTAAGAAACTTCTTTATATACACGATTTTTTTGCGTTTTTCTCCTTGTAGTTCTTGTGAACCACAAGTTCTTTTGCTCAAAAATAATAAGACACTCATTATACACGTTTCTCGTAATGTCCTTTTGTTTCCCAATAGGGAGTGCTTTGCATCCATTTTCGCGTTTTTTGTAGGTAACAAGCTCAAAAACACTCAAAATGTACCTTTTTGGTAATGTAATTTTATTTCTTCTTATTGGTTGGTTTGCATCCGTTTAAGCGTTTTTCTACGTAAAACACCGAAAAGACACGTTTTCAGTAATTTTGTTTTAGATTCCCATATAGAGTGACGCATGTTATTTACCGTTATGGTGCCTAACAATCTGAAAAACACTCATAAGACAGTTTTCTGGCAAAGACGTTTAATTTCCTCATATAGGTGGCTTTGGATGCACTTTAGGGTTTGCTACATAACAATACGAAAAAAAAGTTAAAATTAACTTTTTTGATAATTGACTCATAGTTTCCTGAATTTTGCCCAAATTTTGCCAAAAACATGCAAAATGTATGTTTTTGGTAATGTTATTCTCTTTCTCCATAAAGTGTGTTTTCCATGCGTTTTAGCGTTTTGGTATATAAGGAGCTGAAAACACTTAAAGGCAAGTTCTTCGTAAAAAAAATTATTTTATTGCCATGTAAAGTGATTCCCCTGCTCTTTAGTGCTCTATTCCCTATCACGCTCAAAAACACTCAATAGACACTTTTCTCGTAATGTAAATTTTTTCCCACATAAAGCTGGTTTCGCATGCAATTTGGGATTTTGGTAACTAAGAATGTGAAAAGCACTCAAAATACACGCATTTAGTAAAGTTGTTCTGTTTCTCAATTAAGAGTGTTATTCATGAGTTTCAGCATTTTGGTATCTAGGAAACTTCTTTTTGCGTTTTTTGCCTTTTGGTTCTTTTGAACTATAAAACATTAATTATACATTTTTCTCGCAATGTCCTTTTGTTTCCCAATATAAAGTGCTTTTTTTATCAATTTTCGCGTTTTTTTAATAGGTAACAAGCTCAAAAACACTCAAAATATATCTTTTTGGTAATGTTTTTCTACTTTTTGATATTGGTTGGTTTGCATTCTTTTTAGCGTCTTTCTGCGTAAAACACTGAGAAGACACGTTTTCAGTAATTTTGTTTTGGTTTGCCATATAGAGTGAGTTCCTTATTATTGATCGTTTTGGTGCCTAACATGCTGAAAAACACTCAAAACACAGATTTCTAGTAAGGTCGTTTAATTTCCTCATATAGGAGGCTTTGCATGTACTTTACTGTTTGGTACATAACAGTCCGAAAAAAAGCTAATATCAACTTTTTTGATAATATTCTCTTATCATATAATTGCCCTAATTTTTCCCAGAATTTTGGCATCTCGGTACCTATGAAGGTTAATAACAAAAAAAGTCTTTATTTATTTATTTATTTTTTTTTTTTTCTAAATAACGAGTGTTACATGTGGGTTTTAGATTTTTATTAGTTAAGGAACTTAAAAACACTCATAATACACGTTTCTCGTAATGTCTTAACGTTTCCCAAACATAATGTTCTTTGTATGTATTTAAGCGTTTTTTTAGATAACATTATCAAAAACATTCAAAATACATCTTTTTGGTAATGTTATTCTGTTTCTCCATAAAGTTTGTTTTCCATGCGTTTTAGCGGTTTGGTATGTGAGGAGCTCAAAAACACATATTGGCAAGTTCTTGGTAAAAATTGGTTTTATTCCTATGTAATGTGATTGCCCTGCTATTTAGTATTTCATTGCCTAACATGCTGAAAAAAAACAATTAAAACACTCTTCTGGTAATGTCATTTTTTTCCCTCATCAAGCTAGGTTCGCATGCTATTTAGGGAATTGCTAACTAGGAATATGAAAAACACTCAAAATACATGCATTTGCTAAGGTTGTTCTGTTTCTCAATTAAGATTGTTATTCATGAGTTTTAGCATTTTTGTATCTAAGAAACTTCTTTATATACACGAGTTTTTGCGTTTTTCTACGTAAAACACTGAGAAGATACATTTTCAGTAATTTTGTTTTGGATTCCCATATAGAGTGAGTTCCTTATTATTTATCGTTTTGGTGCCTAACATGCTGAAAAACACTCAAAAGACAGATTTCTGGTAAGGTCGTTTAATTTCCTCATATAGGAGGCTTTGCATGCACTTTAGGGTTTGGTACATAACATTCCGAAAAAAAAAAAGCTTAAATTAACTTTTTTGATAATATTCTTTGGTTCATAAAATTTTCCTGAATTTTCCCAGAATTTTGGCATCTCGGTACCTATGAAGATGAAAATAAAAAATTCCTATTTTTTTCTAAATATAGAGTGTTATTTGTGGGTTTTAGCTTTTTGGTACTTAGGGAACTTAAAAAAAACACTCATAATCCACGTTTTTCGTAATGTCCTTCTGTTTCCCAAACATAATGTTCTTTGCATGTATTTAAGCGTTTTTTAGAGATAACATGATAAAAAACACCCAAATTACACGTTTTTGGTAGTGTTATTCTGTTTCTCCATAAAGTTTGTTTTGCATGCGTTTTAGCGGTTTTGTATATAAGGAGCTCAAAAACATTTAAAGACAAGTTCTTGGTAAAAATTGGTTTTATTCCAATGAAAAGTGATTGCCCTGCTTTTTAGAGCTTTATTGCCTATCACGCTCAAAAACATTCAAAGGACATTTTTCTAAAAATGTCATGATTTCCCATATAAATCTGGTTTCGCATGAAATTTGCGTTTTTAGTAACTAAGAATATGAAAAACACTCAAAACACACGAATTGGGTAAGGTTGTTCTGTTTCTCAATTAAGAGTGTTTTTCATGAGTTTCATCATTTTGGTATCTAGGAAACTTTTCCATATACACGTGTTTTTGCGTTTTTTGCCTTGTTGTTCTTTTGAACATACACTCATTATAAACTTTTCTCGCAATGTCCCTCTGTTTTCCAATATAGAGTGCTTTGTATCAAGTTTAGCATTTTTTTGTAGGTAACAAGCTCAAAAACACTCAAAATATACCTTTTTGGTAGTGTTTTTTCTATTTCTTGATATTGGTTGGTTTGCATCCATTTTAGCGTTTTTCTACGTAAAACACTGGGAAGACACGTTTTCAGTATTTTTTTTTTGGGGGGGATTCCAATATAAAGTGAGTTCCTTATTTATTTATCTTTTTGGTGCCTAACATTCTGAAAAACACTCAAAAGACAGATTTCTTTTAAGGTCGTTTAATTTCCTCATATAGGCGGCTTTGCATGCACTTTAGGGTTTGGTATATAACAGTCCGAGAAAAAAAATACTAAAATTAACTTTTTTGATAATTTTCTTTTATCATATAATAGCCCGGAATTTCCCCAGAATTTTGGCATTTCGGTATCTATGAAGATGATTAACAAAAAAATAAATAAATCCTATTTTTATATTTTTTATTTATTTAGTTTTTCTAAATAAAGAGAGTTATTTATGGGTTTTAGCTTTTTAATACTTAAGGAACTTAAAAACACTCATAATACATATTTCTCGTAATGTCCTTTCGTTTCCCAAACATAAGGTTCTTTGCATGTATTTAAATACATGTTTTTTGGTAATGTTATTCTTTTTGTCCATAAAAGGTGTTTTGCATGCATTTTAGCGTTTTGGTATGTAATGATCTCAAAAACACCTAAAATCAAGTTCTTGGTAAAAGTTGGTTTTATTCCCATGTAATGTGATTGGCCTACTTTTTAGTGGTTTATTGCCTAACCCTCTCAAAAACACTCGAAAGACATTTTCTGGTAATATTATTTTTTTCCCGCATGGAATTTGGGGTTTTGGTAACTAAAAATGTGAAAAACACTCAAAATACAGGCATTTAGTAAGGTTGTTCTGTTTTTTAATTAAAAGTGTTATTCATGAGCTTCAATATTTTGGTATGTAAGAAACTTCTCTAATACACACATTTGCTAAGGTAGTTCTGTTTCTCAATTAAAAGTGTTATTCATGAGTTTCAGCATTTTGGTATGTAAGAAACTTCTTTATGTACACGAGTTTTTGAGTTTTTTGCCTTGTGGTTCTTGTGAAACTATAAAACACTCATTATACACATTTCTTGTAATGCCTTTTTCTTTCCTAATATAGAGTGCGTTTCATCCATTTTCGAAATTTTTTCTTGGTAACAAGCTCAAAAACACATAAAAATATATCTTTTTGGTAATGTTATTCTATTTCTTCATATTGGTTGGTTTGCATCCGTTTTAGCGTTTTTCTACATAAATCACTGAAAAGACACGTTTTCAGTAATATTGTTGAAATTGCTGAAAAAAAAACACTCAAAAGACAGGTTTCTGGTAAATTCGAGTAATTTCTCCATATAAGTGGCTTTGCATGCACTTCAGGGTTTGGAACATAACTCCGGAAAAAAGCTAAGATTATTTTTTTCATAATGATTTTTTTTTACAAAATTTCCCTGCATTTTTCCAGAATTTGGTATCTCGGTACCTATGAAGATGAATAACAATTTTTTTTTCTCTATAAAGTATTATTTGTGAGTTTTAGCTTTTTGGTAATTAAGGAACTTAAAAGCACTCATAATACATGATTTTCGTAATGTCCTTTTCTTATACAAACATGGGTTCTTTACATGTATTTAAGCGTTTTTATAGGTAACATGATCAAAAACATTCAGAATACATATTTTTGGTAATGTTATTCTGTTTCTCCATAAAGGGTGTTTTTACATGCGTTTTAGCGTTTTGGTATGTAAGGAGTTAAAAAATTACTTAAAGGCAAGTTCTTCGTAAAAGTTGGTTTTATTCCCAAGTAATGTGATTGTTCTGCTTTTTAATGCTTTGTTGCTTCACGCTTAAAAACACTCAAAAGACATTTTTCTGGTAGTCATTTTTTTTCCAACATAAAGCTAGTTTCGCATGTAATTTGGCAATTTCGTAACTATGAATGTGAAAAACTCAAAATACACAATTTGGTAGGGTAGTTCTGTTTCTCGATTGAAAGTGTTTTTCATGCATTTCATCATTTTTGTATGTAAGAAACTTCTCTATATACACAAGTTTTTGCGTTTATTGCCTTGTGGTTCTTGTTAAACTATAAAACACTAATTGTACACGTTTCTCGTAATGTTCTTTTGTTTCCTAATATAGAGTGTTTTCCATCCATTTTTGCATTTTTTGTAGGTAACAAGCATAAAAACACTCAAAATGTATCTTTTTGGTAATGTTATTCTATTTCTTCACATTGGTTGGTTTGCATCTGTTTTAGCTTTTTTCTTCGTAAATCTCTGAAAAGACTCGTTTTCAGTAATTTTGTTCAAATTAATTCTCGTACAGGTTTCTGGTAAAATTGTGTAATTTTCCCATATAGGTGGCTTTGCATGCACCTTAGGCTTTGGTACATAACTCCGGAAAAAAGCTAAAATTATTTTTTTTATATAATTTTTTTCTTTACCTAATTTCCCTGAATTTTGCCAGAATTTTGGCATCTCGGTACCTATGAAGATGAAAAACAAAAACAAAAAATTTTGTATTCATTTATTTTTTTTTTCTCTATAAAGCGTGTTATTTGTGTGTTTTAGCTTTTTGGTACTTAAGGAACCTAAAAACTCTCATAATACACAATTTTCGAAATATCCTTTCGTTTCACAAACATAGGGTTCTTTGCATGTATTTTAGCGTTTTTATAGCTAACATTATCAAAAATACTTAAAATTCATGCTTTTGGTAATGTTATTTTGTTTTTCCATAAAAGGTGTTTTGCATGCGTTTTAGCGTTTTGTTATATAAGGAGTTAAAAACACTTAAAGGCATATTTTTGGTAAAAGTTGGTTTTATTCCCACGTAATGTGATTGTTCTGCTTTTTAGTGCCTTGTATATCACGCTCTAAAACACTCACAAGACACTTTTCTGGTAATGTCATTTTTTTCCCACATAAAACTAATTTCACTTGTAATTTCGGATTTTCGTAACTAAGAATGTGAAAAACACTCAAAATACTCACATTTGGTAAGATAGTTCTGTTTCTCAATTAAAAGTCTTATTGATGAGTTTCAGCATTTTGGAATATAAGAAACTTCTTTATATACACGAGTTTTTGCGTTTTTTGCCTTGTGGTTCTTGTGAAACTATAAAACACTCATTATACACGTTTCTTGTAATGTCCTTTTGCTTCCCAATATAGAGTGCTTTCCATCCATTTTCGCGTTTTTTGTAGGTAACAATTTCAAAAACACTCAAAATATACCTTTTTGGTAATTTTATTCTATTTCTTCATTTTGGTTGGTTTGCATCCGTTTTAGCGTTATTGTACGTAAAACTCCGAAAAGACACGTTTTCAGTAATTGTGTGTTGGATTCCCATATAGATTGACTTCCTTGGGTTTTATCGTGTTGGTTCCTAACATGCTGAAAAACACTCATAAGACAGTTTTTTTGGCAAAGAGGTTTAATTTTTCCATATAGGTGGCTTTGCATGCACTTTAGGGGTTTGGTACATAACAGTCCGAAAAAAAAAAAGCTAAATTTATTTTTTTTGATAATGTTCTTATTTCATATAATTTCCTGAACTTTGAACGAATTTTGGCACCTCGTTACCTGTGAATATGAATAAGAATGAAAAAAAAAATATCGTATTTTTTTTTATTTCTTTATTTATTTTTTCTCAATAAAGAGTGTAATTTGTGGCTTTTAGCTTTTTTTGTACTTAATGAGCTTAAAAACACTCATAATACACTTTTCTCGTAATGTCCTTTCGTTCCCAAAAATAGGGTTGTTTGCATGTACTTAAGCGTTTTTATTGGTAACATGATCAAAAACACTCAAAAAACATGTTTTTGGTAATGTTATTCTGTTTCACAACATAGTGTATTTTGCATGCGTTTTAGTGTTTTGGTATATAAGGAGCTCAAAAACACTTATAAGCAAGTCCTTATTAAAAATTGGTTTTATTCCAATGTAATATCATTGCCCTGCTTTTTAGTGCTTTATTACCTAACACGCAGAAAAACACTCATCAGACATTTTTCTGGTAATGTTATTTTTTTCCCACATAAAGCTGGTTTCGCATGGAATTTGGGGTTTTGGTAACTAAAAATGTGAAAAGAACTCAAAATACACACTTTTAGTAAGATTGTTCTGTTTCTCAATTAAGAGTGTTGTTTATGAGATTCAGCATTTTGGTATCTAGGAAACTTCTTCATATACACTAGTTTATGCATTTTTTGCCTTGTGGTTCTTTTGAACTATTAAACACTCATTATACACTTTTCTGGCAATGTCCTTTTCTTTCCCATTATAGAGTGCTTTACATCAATTTTCGTGTTTTTTTTTATAGGTAACAAGCTAAAAAACATTCAAAATATACCTTTTTGGTAATGTTTTTCTATTTCTTTATATTGGTTTGTTTGCATCCGTTTTAGCGTTTTTCTATGTAAAACACTGAGAAGACAAGTTTTCAGTAACTTTTTTTTTTTAATTCCCATATAGAGTGACTTCCTTATTATTTATTGCTGAAGAACACTCAAAAGAGAGATTTCTGATAAGGTCGTTTAATTTCCTCATATAGGAGGCTTTGCATGCACTTTAGTGTTTGGTACATAAGTCCCCCCCACAAAAAGCTAAAATTAACTTTTTTGATAATATTCTTTTATCATATAATTGCGCTGAATTTTTACCAGAATTTTGGCATTTCGGTACCTATGAAGATAAATAAAAAAAAAACTATTTTTTTTATTTTTTATTTATCTATTTATTTTTTCTCAATGAAGAGTGTTATTAATTTTATGGGATTTACCTTTTTGGTACTTAAGGAACTTAAAAACACTCATAATACGCGTTTCTTGTAATGTCCTTTCGTTTCCCAAACAAAAGGTTCTTTGCATATATTTAAGCGTTTTTATAGATAACATGATCAAAAACACTCAAAATACTAGGTTTTGGTAACGTTATTCTGTTTCTCCATAAAGTGTGTTTTCCATGCGTTTTAGCAGTTTTGTATATAAGGAGCTCAAAAACACTTATGGCAAGTTCTTGGTAAAAAATGATTTTATTCTAATGTAATGTGATTGCCCTGCTTTTGAGTGGTTTATTACCTATCACGCTGAAAAACACTCAAAAGACACTTTTCTGGTAAATTCTTTTTTTTCCCCACAAAGCTATTTTCGCATGTAATTTGGGGTTTTTGGTAACTAAGAATGTGAAAAACACTTAAAATCCACGCATTTAGTAAGGTTGTTCTGTTTCTCAATTAAGAGTGTTATTCATTTTGGTATCTAGGAAATCTCTCCATATACACGAGTTTTTGCGTTGTTTGCTTTGTGGTTCTTTTGAACTATAAAACACTCATTATACACTTTTCTTGCAATGTCCTCTTGTTTCCCAATATAGAGTGCTTTGCATCAATTTTCGCGTTTTTGTAGGTAAAAAGATCAAAAACACTCAAAATATACCTTTTTGGAAACGTTTTACTATTTCTTGATATTGGTTGGTTTGCATCCATTTTAACGTTTTTCTACGTAAAACACTGAGAAGACACGTTTTCTGTAACTTTGTTTTGGATTCCCATATAGAGTAAGTTTCTTATTATTTATCGTCTCGGTGCCTAACATGCTAAAAAACACACAAAACACAGATTTCTGGTAAGATCGTTTAATTTGCTCATAATGAAGGCTTTGCATGCACTTTAGGGTTTGGTACATAAGTCCGAGCAAAAAAAGCTGAAATTAACTTTTTTGATAATATTCTTTTATCACATAATTGGCCTGAATTTTCCCAGAATTTTGTCATCTCGGTACCTATGAAAATGAATAACCTATGAAAATGTATATAAAAAAATCATATTTATTTTATTTTTTTATTATATATTTTTTAGCTTTTTGGTACTAAAGGAACTTAAAAAAACATTCATAATACATGTTTCTCGTAATGTCCTTTCGTTTCCCAAATATAAGGTTCTTTGCATGTATTTAAGCGTTTTTATAAATAACATGATCAAAAACACTGAAAATACATGTATTTGGTAATGTTTTTCTGTTTCTCCATCAAATGTATTTTGCATGCGTTTTAGAGTTTTGGTATATAAGGAGCTCAAAAACACTTAAAGGCATGTTCTTGGTAAAATTTGGTTTTATTCCCATGTAATGTGATTGCCCTGGCTTTTAGTGCTTTATTTTCATAACACGCTCAAAAAATACTAAAAAAACATGCAAAGCCTCCCATATGAGGAAATTAAAGACCTTACCAGAAATCTGTCTTTTGAGTGTTTTTCAGCTTGTTAGGCACCAAAAAGATAAATAATAAGGAACTCACTCTATGTGGGAATCCAAAAAAAATTACTGAAAATGTGTCTTCTCAGTGTTTTACGTAGAAAAACGTTGAAATTGATGCAAACCAACCAATATTAAGAAGCAGAAAAACATTACCAAAAATATATATTTTGAGTGTTTTTGAGCTTGTTACCTACAAAAAAAAAAAAAAAACGCAAAAAATTGATACAAAGCACTCTATATTGGGAAACAAAGGGACATTGCGAGAAAAGTGTATAATGAATGTTTTATAGTTCAAAAAAACACAAGGCAAGAAACGCAAAAACTCGTGTATATGGAGAAGTTTCCTAGATACCAAAATGCTGAAACTCATGATTAACACTCTTAATTGAGAAACAGAACAACCTTACTAAATGCGTGTCAAAAACACTAAAAGGCAGGTCCTTCGTAAAAGTTAGTTTTATTTCCATGTAATGTGATTGCTCTGCTTTTTAGTGCTTTATTGCCTAACAGTCTCAAAAACACTCAAAGTCACTTTTCTGGTAATGTCATTTTCCCATATAAAGCTAGTTTCGCATGGAATTTGGGATTCTGGTAACTAAGAATGTAAAAAAAACACTCAAAATACACGCATTCAGTAAGGTTGCTCTGTTTCTTGATTAAGAAAGTTATTCATGAGTTTCAGGATTTTGGTATCTTGGAAACTTCTCCACACATACGAGTTTTTGCGTTTTTTGCCTTGTGATTCTGGTGAAACTATAAAACACTCATTATACACGTTTTTCGTTATGGCCTTTTTTTTCCTAATATACAGTGCTTTCCATCCATTTTTGTGTGTTTTTTTTTATGTAACAAGATCAAAAACACACAAAATATACTTTTCTGGTAATATTATTCTTTTTTTTTTTCATATTGGTTGGTTTGCATCCGTTTTAGCGTGTTTCTACGTAAATCTTTTAAAAGACACGTTTTCAATAATTTTGTTTTGGATTTCCATATAGAGTGACTTTCATATTATCTATCGTTTTGGTACCTAACATGCGAAAAAAAAACACTCAAAAGACAGGTTTCTTGTAAAGTCGTTAAATTTTCCGAAATAGGTGGCTTTGCATACACTTTATGGTTTGGTACATAACTCCGAAAAAAGGTAAAATTATCTTTTTCGATAATGTTCTTTTTTCCACATAATTTCCCTGAATTTTGAAAGAATTTTGGCATCTTGGTACCTATGAACATCAATAACAAAAAAATAAAAATGCTATTTTTTTTTTCTCTATAAAGAGTGTTATTTGTAGGTTTTAACGTTTTGGTACTTAAGGAACTTAAAAACATTCATAATACACATTTCTCGTAATGTCCTTTCGTTTCCCAAATATAGGGATCTTTGCATGTATTTAAGTGTTTTTATAGGTAACATGATAAAAAAAACACTCAAAAACACTTGTTTTCAGATAATGTTATTCTGCTTCTCCATAAAGGAGTCTTTTGCATGCGTTTTAGCGATTTGTTATGTAAGGAGCTGAAAAACACTTCAAGGCAAGTTCTTGGTAAAAGTTGGTTTTATTCCAATGTAATATGATTGCCCTGCTTTTTAGTGCTTTATTGCCTAACACGTTCAAAAACACTCAAAAGACACTTCTGGTAATGTCAGTTTTTTTTTTTTTCACACATAAAGCTAGTTTCGCATGTTATTTG
Source organism: Scylla paramamosain (assembly GCF_035594125.1). NCBI lineage: Eukaryota > Metazoa > Arthropoda > Malacostraca > Decapoda > Portunidae > Scylla > Scylla paramamosain. Next base: position 1,148,210 of record NC_087198.1, read on the forward strand.
GGGTTTTGCTAAGAATGTGAAAAAAAAACACTCAAAATACACGCATTTGGTAATGTTGTTCTGTTTCTCAATTAAGACTGTTATTCATGAGTTTCAGCAATTTGGTATCTAAGAAACTTCTTTATATACACGAGTTTTTGCGTTTTTTGCCTTGTGGTTCTTGTGAACCACAAGTTTTTTTGCCGGAAAATAATAAGACACTCATTATACACGTTTCTCGTAATGTACTTTTCTTTCCCAATAGGGAGTGCTTTGCATCCATTTTCGCGTTTTTTGTTCAAAGCTCAAAAACACTCAAGATATACCTTTTTGGTCATGTTATTCTATTTCTTCATATTGGTTGGTTTGCATCCGTTTTAGCGTTTTTCTACGTAAAACAACGAAAAGACACGTTTTCAGTCATTTTGTTTTCGATTCCCAAAGAATATTGCCAGAATTTTGGCATCTTACTACCTAATGAAGATGAATAAAAAAAAAAATTATTTTATTTTTTTCTCTATAAAGAGTGTTAATTGTGAGTTTTAGCTTTTTTGGTACTTAAGGAACTTAAAAACACTCATAATAGACGTTTCTCGTAATGTCCTTTCGTTTCCCAAATATAAGGTTCTTTGCATGTATTTAAGCGTTTTTATAAATAACATGATCAGAAACACTCAAATTACATGTTTTTGCTAATGTCTGTCCATAAAGGTTGTTTTGCATGCGTTTTAGTTTTTTGGTATGTATGGAGTTACAAAAAACACTTAAAGGTAAGTTCTTCGTAAAAGTTGGTTTTATTCCCATGTAATGTGATTGTTCTGCTTTTTAGTGCTTTGTTGCACATCACGCTCAAAAACACTCAAAACACACTTTTCTGGTAATATCATTTTTTTTTTTTTTTTCCCATATAAAGCTAGTTTCGCATGTAATTTGGGATTTTCGTAACTAAGAATGTGAAATACACTCAAAATACACACATTTGGTAAGGTAGTCCTGTCTTTCTATTAAAAGTGTTATTCATGCATTTCAGCATTTTGGTATGTAAGAAACTTCTCTATATACACGAGTTTTTGCGTTTTTTGCCTTGTGGTTCCTGTGAAATTATAAAACACTCATTATACAAGTTTCTCATAATGTTCTTTTGTTTCCCAATATAGAGTGCTTTCCATCCATTTTCGCATTTTTTTGTAGGTAACAAGCTGAAAAACTCTCAAAATATATCTTTTTGGTAATGTTATTCTATTTCTTCATATTGGTTGGTTTGTTTCCGTTTTAGCGTTTTTCTTCGTAAATCACTGAAAAGACACGTTTTCAGTAATATTGTTGAAATTGCTGAAAAACACTCAAAAGACAGATTTCTGGTAAAGTCGTGTAATTTCCCCATATAGGTGGCTTTGCATGCACTTCTGGGTTTGGTACATAATTCCGGAAAAAAGTTAAATTTTTTTTATAATGTTTTTTTTTACATAATTTCGCTGAATTTTGCCTGAATTTTGGCATCTTCATACCTATATAGATGAATAAAAAAAATCTATTTTTTTTAGTTATTTATTTTTTCTCTCTTTCTGGGTTTTAGTTTTTTGGTACTTAAGGAACTTAAAAATAATCATAATACACGATTTTCGTAATGTCCTTTCGTTTAACAGACATAGGGTTCTTTGCATGTATTTAAGCGTTTTTATAGGTAACATGATCAAAAACACAAAATACATGTTTTGGTAATGTTATTCGGTTTCTCCATAAAGGGTGTTTTGCATGCGTTTTAGCGTTTCGGTATGTAAGGAGTTAAAAACACTTAAAGGCAAGTTCTTCGTAAAAGTTGGTTTTATTCCTATTTAATGTGATTATTCTGCTTTTTAGTGCTTTGTTACATATCACACTCAAAAACACTCAAAAGACACTTTTAGATAATGTCATTTTTTTCCCACATAAGGCTAGTTTCACATGTAATTTGGGATTTATGTAACTAAGAATGTGAAAAACACTCAAAATACACACATTTGGTAAGGTAGTTCTGTTTTTCCATTAAAAGTGTTATTCATGAGTTTTAGCGTTTTGGTATATAAGAAACTTCTCTATATACACGAGTTTTTGCGTTTTTTGTCTTGTGGTTCTTGTGAAACTATAAAACAATCATTACACACGTTTCTCTAAATGTCCTTTTGCTTCCCAATATAGAGTGCTTTCCAAATATATGCGCGTTTTTTTGTAGGTAAAAAGCTCAAAAACACCTTTTGGTAATGTTATTCTATTTCTTTATATTTGTTGGTTTGCATCCGTTTTAGCGTTTTTCTACGTAAAACACTGAAAAGACACGTGTTCAGTAATTTTGTTTTTGATTCACATATTGACTGACTTCCATATTATTTATCGTTTTGGTGCCTAACATGCTGAAAAACACTGAAAAGACAGGTTTCTGGTAAAGTCGTTTAACTTCCTTATGGAGGTGGCATGCACTTTAGAGTTTGGTACATAACAATCTGAAAAAGAGCTATAATTAACTTTTTTGAATAATGTTCTTTTTTCCAGATAAATTCCCTGAATTTTGGCAGAATATTGGCATCTTGGTAAAATGTGAAAATCAATATAAAAAAAAGCTATTTTTATTTATTTATTTTTTTCTCTATAAAGAGTGTTATTTGTGGGTTTTAACGTTTTGGTACTTAAGGAACTTAAAAACGGACCTAATACACGTTTCTCGTAATGTCCTTTCGTTTTCCAAACATAGGGTTCTTTGCATGTATTTAAGCGTTTTTGTAGGTAACATGATCAAAAACACTTAAAACACATGTTTTTAGTAATGTTATTCTGCATCTCCATAAAGTAGTTTTTTGCATGCGTTTTAGCGTTTTGGTTTGTAAGGTCAAAAACACTTCAAGGCAAGTTCTTGGTAAAAGTTGGTTTTATTCCCATGTAGTATGTTTGCCCTGTTTTTTTTTTTTTTGTGATTAATTGTCTAACATGCTCAAAAACACTCAAAAGACACTTCTAATAATGTCATTTTTTTTCCAACATAGTTTCGCGTGCTCTTTCGGGTTTTTCTAACTATGAATGTGAAAAACAATCAAAATACACGCATTTGGTAAGGTTGTTCTGTTTCTTAATTAATATTGTTATTCAAGAGTTTAAGCATTTTGGTATCCAAGAAACTTCTTTATATACACGAGTTTTTGCGTTTTTTGCCTTGTGGTTCTTGTGAACCACAAGTTTTTTTGCTCAAAAATAATAAAACACTCATTATACAAGTTTCTCGTAATGTCCTTTTGTTTCCCAATAGGGAGTGCTTTGCATCCATTTTCGCGTTTTTTGTAGGTAACAAGCTCAAAAACACTCAAAATGTACCTTTTTGGTAATGTTATTTTATTTCTTCCTATTGGTTGGTTTGCATCCGTTTTAGCGTTTTTCTACGTAAAACACCGAAAAGACACGTTTTCAGTAATTTTGTTTTAGATTCCCATATAGAGTAACTTGCATGTTATTTACCGTTATGGTGCCTAACAAGTTGAAAAACACTCATAAGACAGTTTTCTGGCAAAGACGTTTAATTTCCCCATATAGGTGGCTTTGCATGCACTTTAGGGTTTGGTACATAACAGTACGAAAAAAAAAGCTAAATTTAACTTTTTTGATAATGTTCTTATTTCACATAATTTCCTGAATTTTGCCCAAATTTTGGCATCTCGGTACCTGTCAAGATGAAAAGAAAGAAAAAAATATCGTATTTTTTTATTTATTTTTTTTTCTCAATAAAGAGTGTTATTTGTGGCTTTTAGCTTTTTGATAAATAATGATCTTAAAAACACTCGTAATAAACGTTTCTCGCAATGTCCTTTAATTTCCTAAAAATAGGGTTCTTTGCATGTATTTAAGCGTTTTTATTGGTAACATGATCAAAAACACTCAAAATATATGTTTTTGGTAATGCTATTCTCTTTCTCCATAAAGTGTGTTTTCCATGCGTTTTAGCGCAAAACACTTAAAGGCAATTTCTTGGTAAAAAATTATTTTATTGCCATGTAAAGTTCTTCCCATGCTTTTTAGTGCTTTATTGCCTATCAAGCTCAAAAACACTTAAAAGACACTTTTCTGGTAATGTCATTTTTTTCCCACATAAAGCTGGTTTCGCATGCAATTTGGGATTTTGGTAACTAAGAATGTGAAAAGCACTCAAAATACACGTATTTAGTAAAGTTGTTCTCTTTCTGTTTTAGCGTTTTTATAGATAACATGATCAAAAAACACTGAAAATACATGTTTTTGGTAATGTTATTCTGTTTCTCCATAAAGTTTGTATTGCATGCGTTTTAGCGGTTTGGTATATAAGGGGATAAAAAACACTTAAAGGCAAATTCTTCGTAAAGGTTGGTTTTATTCCCATTTAATGTGATCGTTCTGCTTTGTTGCATATCACGCTGAAAAACACTCAAAAGACACTTTTCTGGTAATGTCATTTTTTTTCCCAAATGATGGTAGTTTCGCATGTAATTTGGCATTTTCGTAACTAAGAATGTGAAAAACACTCAAAATGCTCAATTTGGTAAGATAGTTCTCTTAATCGATTAAAAGTGTTATTCATGCATTTATTCATTTTGGTATGTAAAAAATTTCTCTATATACACGAGTTTTTGCGTTTATTGCCTTGTGATTCTTTTAAAACTATAAAACACTCATTATACACGTTTCTGGTAATGTCCTTTTGTTTCCTAATATAGAGTGCTTTACATCGATTTTTTGCATTTTTTGTAGGTAACAAGCTCAAAAACATTCAAAATATATCTTTTTGGTAATGTTGTTCTATTTCTTCATATAGGATGGTTTCTATCCGCTTTAGCATTTTTCTACGTAAAACACTGAAAAGACACGTTTTCAGTAATTTTCTTTTGGATTCACATATTGACAGACTAACATGCTGAAAAACACTGAAAAGACAGGTTTCTGGTAAAGTCCTTTAACTTCCTTATATAGGTGGCTTTGCATGCATTTTAGGGTTTGGTAGATAACAATCCGAAAAAAAAGCTATAATTAACTTCTATGATAATATTCTTTTTTCCACATAAATTCCGTGAATTTGGGCAGAATTTTAGCATCTCGGTTTCTGTAAAGATGAATAACCAAAAAAAAAAAAAAAAAATCCCTTTTTTTTTATTTATTTATCTTTCTAAAGAGTGTTATTTGTGGGTTTTAGCTTTTTGGTACTGAAGGAAATTAAAAATCACTCATAATACACGTTTCTCGTAATGTTCTTTCGTTTCCCAAAAATAAAGTTCTTTACATGTATTTAAGCGTTTTTATACATAACATGATCAAAAACACTCAAAATACATGTATTTTGTAATGTTCTGTTTCTCCATAAAATGTATTTTGCATGCGTTTTAGCGTTTTGGTACGTAAGGAGCTCAAAAACACTTAAAGTTAAGATCTTGGTAAAATTTTGTTTTATTCCCATGTAATGTGATTGCCCTGGCATTTAGGGCTTTATTGCGTAACACGCTCACAAACACTTAAAAGACATGCAAAGCTTCCCATATGAGGAAATTAAAGACCTAACAAGAAATATGTCTTTTCAGTGTTTTTCAGCATATTAGGCACCAAAACGATAAATAAGGAACTCACTCTATGTGGGAATCCAAAAGAAAATTACTGAAAACGTGTCTTCTAAGTGTTTTACGTAGAAAAACGCTAAAACTGATACAAACGAACCAATATCAAGAAGCAGAATAACATTACCAAAAATGTATATTTTGAGTGTTTTTGTGCTTGTTTCCTACAAAAAAAAACGCGAAAATTGATACAAAGCACTCTATATTGGGAAAGAAAGGGACATTGCGAGAAAAGTGTATAATGAATGTTTAATAGTTCAAAAAAACCACAAGGCAAAAAACGCAAAAACTCGTGTATATGCTGAAACTCTTGAATAACACTCTTAATTGAGAAACAGAGCAACCTTACTAAATGCGTGTCAAAAACACTAAAAGACAAGTTCTTCGTAAAAGTTGGTTTTATTCCCATGTAATGTGATTGCCCTGCTTTTTAGTGCTTTATTGCCTAACACGCTCAAAAACACTCAAAGACACTTTTCTGATAATGTCATTTTTTTCCTACATGAAGCTAGTTTCGCATGGAATTTGGGGTTTTGGTAACTAAGAATGTAAAATAACACTCAAAATACACGCATTTAGTAAGGTTGTTCTGTTTATTGATTAAGAGTGTTATTCATGAGTTTCAGTATTTTTTGGTATCTTAGAAACTTCTCCATATAGTCGAGTTTTTGCGTTTTTTGGCTTGTGATTCTGGTGAAACTATAAAAAATTCTTTATACACGTTTCTCGTTATGTCTTTTTTTTTTATACTTATATAGAGTGCTTTGCATATATTTTCGCATTTTTTTTATGTAACAAGCTCAAGAACACACAAAATATATGTTTTGGTAATATTATTCTATTTCTTCATATTGGTTGGTTTACATCTGTTTTAGCGTTTTTCTACGTCTTTTTCTATGTCTTTTAAAAGACACGTTTCCAGTAATATTGCTTTGGATTTCGATATAGAGTGACTTTCATATTATTTATCGTTTTGGTGCCTAACATGCTTTTTGGTGCCTTTTGCCTCCCAATATAGAGTGCTTTCCATCCATTTTCGAGTTTTTTGTAGGTAATATCAAAAACACTCAAAATATACCTTTTTGGTAATGTTATTCTATTTCTTCATTTTGGTTGGTTTGCATCCGTTTTAGCGTTTTCTACGTAAAACACCGAAAAGACGCGTTTTCAGTAATTTATTTTTCGATTCCCATATAGACTGACTTCTTTGTGTTTTATCGTGTTGGTTCCTAAAATGCTGAAAAACTCTCATGAGACCGTTTTCTGGCAAAGATGTTTAATTTCCCCATATAGGTGGCTTTGCATGCACTTTAGGGGTTTGGTACATAATGGTCCGAAAAAAAAAAAAACTAAACTTAACTTTTTTGATAATGTTCTTATTTCACATAATTTCGTGAATTTTGCCCGAATTTTGGCATCTCGGTACCTGTGAAGATGAATAAGAAAGAAAAAAATATCGCATTTTTTTTTATTTATTTAATGTTTCTCAATAAAGAATGTTATTTGTGGCTTTTACCTTTTTGAACTTAATGAACTTAATGAACTTAAAAACACTCATAATACACGTTTCTCGTAATCTCCTTTCGTTTCCTAAAAATAGAGTTCTTTGCATGTATTTTAGCGTTTTCATTGGTAACATGATCAAAAACACTCAAAATATATGTTTTTGGTAATATTATTCTGTTTCACCATAAAGGGTGTTTTGCATGCGTTTTAGTGTTTTGGTATATAAGGAGCTCAAAAAACACTTAAAGGCAAGTTTTTGGTAAAAATTCGATTTCCTCCAATGTAATGTGATTGCCTTCCTTTTTAGTGCTTTATTGCCTATCACGCTCAAAAACACTGAAAAGACACTTTTCTGGTAAAGTCTTTTTTTTTCGCACAAATCTATTTTCGCATGCAATTTGGGGTTTTGGTAACTAAGAATGTGAAAAGCACTCAAAATACACGCATTTATTAAGGTTGTTCTGTTTCTCAATTAAGAATGTTATACATGAGTTTCAGCATTTTTGTATCTAGGAAACCTCTCCATATACACGAGGTTTTGCGTTTTTTGCCTTGTGGTTCTTTTGAACTATAAAACAATCATTATACACTTTTCTTGTAATGTCCTTTTGTTTTTCAATATAGAGTGCTTTGCATCAATTTTCGCGTTTTTTGTAGGTAATAAGCTCAAAAACACTCAAAATATATCTTTTTAGTAACGTTTTTCTATTTCTTTATATTTGTTGCTTTGCATCCGTTTTAGCGTTTTTCTACGTAAAACACTGAGAAGACACGTTTTCAGTAATTTTGTTTTGCATCCCCATGTAAAGATGAGTTCCTTATTATTTATCGTTTTGGTGCTTAACATGCTAAAAAAAACACTCAAAACACAGATATCTGGTAAGGTCGTTAAATTTCTTCATATAGGAGGCTTTGCATGCACTTTCGGGTTTGGTACATAACACTTCGAAAAAAAAAAAGCTGAAATTAACTTTTTTTTATAATATTCTTTTATCATACGATTGCCCTGAATTTTCCCAGAATTTTGGCATCTCGGTACTATGAAGATGAATAACAAAAAAAAAATCCAATTTTTTATTATTTTTTTTATTTTTTTTATTTTCTAAATAAAGAGTGTTATTTGTGGGTTTTAGCTTTTTGGTACTTAAAGAACTTTAAAAAAAAAACACTCATAATGCACGTTTCTCGTAATGTCCTTTTGTTTCCCAAACATAATGTTCTTTGCATGTATTTAAGTGTTTTTATAGATAACATGATCAAAAAACGCTCAAAATATATGTTTTCGGTAATGTTATTCTGTTTCTCCATAAAGTTTGTTTTGCATGCGTTTTAGCGGTTTGTTATATAAGGAGCACAAAAACACTTAAAGGCAAGTTTTTGGTATAAAATTGGTGTTATTCTAATGTAATTTCATTGCTGTGCTTTTTAGTGATTTATTGCCTATCACGCTCAAAAACCCTTAAAAGACACTTTTCTGGTAATGTCATTTTTTTTCTCACATAAAGGTGGTTTCGCATGTAATTTGGGGTTTTGATAACTAAGAATGTGAAAAGCACGCAAAATACACGCGTTTAGTAAGGTTGTTCTGTTTCTCAGTTAAGAGTGTTATTCATGAGTTCCAATTTTTTGGTATCTAGGAATATTCTCCATATACACGAGTTTTTGTGTTTTTTGCCTTTTGGTTCGTTTGAACTATAAAAAAAACTCATTATACACTTTTCTTGCAAAGTCCTTTTGTTTTCTTATGTAGAGAGCTTTGCATCAATTTTCCCGTTTTTTTCTAGGTAACAATTACATAAACACTCAAAATATACCTTTTTGGTAATGTTTTTTTTCTATTTGTTGATATTGGTTGGTTTGCATCCGTTTCAGCGTTTTTCTACGTAAAACACTGAAAAGACACGTTTTCAGCAATTTTGTTTTTGATTCTCATATAGGGTGAGTTCCTTATTATTTATCGTTTTGGTGCCTAACATGCTGAAAAACACTCAAAAAACAGATTTCTGGTAAGGTCGTTTAATTTCCTCATATAGGAGTCTTTGGATGCACTTTAGGGTTTGGTATATAACAATCCAAAAAAAAAAGCTAAAATTAACTTTTTTGATAATTTTCTTTTATCATATAATAGCCCTGAATTTTCCCAGAATTTTGGAATCTCGTTACCTATGAAGATAAATAACAAAAAAAAAAATCCTATTTTTTTTTTATTTTCTTACTTTTTTTTCTAAATAAAGAGTGTTATTTGTGGGTTTTATCTTTTTGGTACTTTAGGAACTTAAAAACACTTATAATACACATTTCTCGTAATGTCCTTTCGTTTCGCAAATATAAGGTTCTTTATATGTATTTAAGCGTTTTTATAGATAACATGATCAAAACCCCAAAAGTATATGTTTTTGGTAATTTTATTCTGTTTCTCCATAAAAAATGTTTTGCATGCATTTTAGCGTTTTGGTATGTAATGAGCTCAAAAACACTTAAAGGCAAGTTCTTGGTAAAAGTTGTTTTTATTCCCATGTAATGTTATTACCCTGCTTTTTAGTGCTTTATTGCCTAACACGCTCAAAACACTCAAAAGACACTTTTCTGGTAATATCATTTATTTCCCACATAAAGCTAGTTTTGCATGGAATTTGGGAATTTGGTAACTAAGAATGTGAAAAAAAAACTCAAAACACAGCCATTAATAAGGTTTTTCTATTTCTTAATTAAAAGTGTTATTCATGAGTTTCAGCATTTTGGTATGTAAGAAACTTTTCAAATACACACATTTGGTAAGGTATTTTTGTTTCAAAATTAAAAGTGTTATTCATGAGTTTCATCTTTTTGGTATGTAAGAATCTTCTTTATGTACACGAGTTTTTTTAGTTTTTTACCTTGTGGTTCTTGTCAAACAATAAAACACTCATACACGTTTCTCGTAATGTCCTTTTCTTTGGCAATATCAAGTGCTTTCCATCCATTTTTTGCTTTTTTTGTAGATAACAAGCCCAAAAACACATCAAAATATATCTTTTTGGTAATGTTATTCTATTTCTTCTTATTGATTGGTTTACATCCATTTTAGCGTTTTTTTAAGTAAATCACTGAAAAGACACGTTTTCAGTAATATTGTTGAAATTGCTGAAAAACACTCAAAAGACAGGTTTCTGGTAAAGTCGTGTAATTTCCCCATATAGGTGGATTTGCATGCACTTCAGGGTTTGTACATAACTCCGGAAAAGGCTAAAATTATCATTTTTATAAAGATTTTTTTTACAAAATTTCCATGAATTTTGCCAGAATTTTGGCATCTCGGTACCTTTGAAGATGAATAACAAAAAAAAATTTTTTTTTTTCTCTTTATAAAGTGTTATTTATGGGTTTTAGCTTTTTGGTACTGAAGGAACTTAAAAACACTCATAATACACGATTTTCGTAATGTCCTTTTGTTATACAAACATAGGGTCCTTTACATGTATTTAAGCGTTTTTATAGGTTACATGATAAAAAAAAACTCAAAATACATGTTTTTGGTAATGTTATTCTGTTTCTCCATAAAGGGTGTTTTGCATGTGTTTTAGCGATTTGGTATGTAAGGAGTTAAAAAACACTTAAAGGCAAGTTCTTCGTAAAAGTTGGTTTTATTCCCATGTAATGTGATTGTTCTGCTTTTTAGTGCTTTGTTGCATATCACGCTCAAAAACACTAAAAAAAACACTTTTTTGGTAATGTCATTTTTTTTTTTTTCCACATAAAGGTAGTTTCGCATGTAATTTGGGATTTTCGTAACTAAGAATGTGAAAAACACTCAAAATACACACATTTGGTAAGGTAGTTCAGTTTCTCAATTAAAAACGTTATTCATGCATTTCAGCATTTTGGTATGTAAGAAACTTCTCTATATACACGAATTTTTGTGTTTTTTGCCTTGTGGTTCGTGTGAAACTATAAAACACTCATTATACACGTTTTTCGTAATGTTCTTTTGTTTCCCAATATAGAGTGCTTTCCATCCATTTTCGCATTTTTTTTAGGTAACAAGCTGAAAAACACTCAAAATATATCTTTTTGGTAATGTTATTGTATTTCTTCATATTGGTTGGCTTGCATCCGTTTTAGCGTTTTTCTTCGTAAATCACTGAAAAGACACGTTTTCAGTAATATTGTTGAAGTTGCTGGAAAAAACACTCAAAAGACAGATATCTGGTAAAGTCGTGTAATTTCCCCATATAGGTGGCTTTGCATGCACTTCTGGGTTTGGTACATAATTCCGGAAAAAATAAAAAAAAAAAATTTTATAATGTGTTTTTTACATAATTTCCCGGAATTTTGCCTGAATTTTGGTATCTTCATACCTATTTAGATGAATAACAAAAAAAAAATCTATTTTTTGTTATTTATTTTTTCTCTATTTGTGGGTTTTAGTTTTTTGGTATTTAAAGAAATTAAAAACAATCATAATACACGATTTTCGTAATGTCCTTTCGTTTCACAGACATAGAGTTCTTTGCATGTATTTAAGCGTTTTTATAGGTAACATGATCAAAAAACACTGAAAATAATGTAACAAAATAATGTATAAATGTAATTTGGGATTTTCGTAACTAAGAATGTGAAAAACACTCAAAATACACACATTTGGTAAGGTAGTTCAGTTTCTCAATTAAAAGTGTTATTCATGAGTTTTAGCATTTTGGTATGTAAGAAAATTCTCTATATACACGAGTTTTTGCGTTTTTTGTCTTGTGGTTCTTGTGAAACTATATAACAATCATTATACACGTTTCTCTAAATATCCTTTTTTCTTCCCAATATAGAGTGCTTTTACATCCATTTTCGCGTTATTTTTTTTTTTTTTTTTGTAGGTATAAAAGCCCCAAAACACGTTTTGGTAATATTATTCTATTTCTTCATATTCGTTGCTTTGCATCCGTTTTAGCGTTTTTTTCTACGTAAAACGCTGAAAAGACACGTTTTCAGTAATTTGGTTTGGATTCACATATTGACTTACTTCCATATTATTTATCGGTTTGGTGCCTAACATACTGAAAAACACTGAAAAGACAGGTTTCTGGTAAAGTCGTTTAATTTCCTCATATAGGTGGCTTTGCATGCACTTTAAGGTTTGGTAAATAACAATCCGAAAAAATAGCTATAATTAACTTTTTTTGATAATGTTCTTTTTTCCACATAAATTCCCTGAATTTTGGCAGAATTTTGTATTTTTTTTTCTCTTTAAAGAGTGTTATTTGTGGGTTTTAACGTTTTGGTACTTATGGAACTTCAAAACAGTCATACTACACGTTTTTTGTAATGTCCTTTCGTTTCCCAAAGATAGGGTTTTTTGCATGTATTTGAGCGTTTTTATAGGTAACATGATGAAAAACACTTAAAACACATGTTTTTTGTAATGTTTTTTTCTGCTTCTCCATAAAGGAGTGTTTTGCATGCGTTTTAGCGTTTTGGTATGTAAGGAGCTCAAAAACACATAATGGCAAGTTCTTGGTCAAAGTTGGTTTTATTCTCATGTAATGTGATTGCCCTGCTTTCTAGTGCTTTATTGCCAAACACGCTCAAAAACACTTAAAAGACACTTCTGGTAATGTCATTTCTTTCTCACATAAAGGTAGTTTCGCATGCTTTTTGGGATTTTGCTAACTAACAATGTCAAAAAACAATGAAAATACACGCTTTTGGTAAGATTGTTCTGTTTCTTAATTAAGATTGTTATTCATGAGTTTCAGCATTTTCGTATCTAAGAAACTTCTTTATATACACAAGTTTTTGCGCTTTTTGCCTTGTGGTTCTTGTGAACCACAAGTTCTTTTGCTCGAAAATAATAAGACACTCATTATACACGTTTCTCGTAATGTCCTTTTCTTTCTCAATAGGGAGTGCTTTGCATCCATTTTCACCTTTTTTGTAGGTAACCAGCTCAAAAATACTGAAAATATAGTTTTTTTGTAATGTTATTCTATTTTTTTTTTCATATTGGTTGGTTTGCATCCGTTTTAGCGTTTTTCTACGTAAAACACCGAAAAGACACGTTTTCAGTAATTTTGTTTTGGATTCCCATATAGAGTGACTTCCATGTTATTTATCGTTTTGGTGCCTAGCAAGCTGAAAAACACCCATAAGACGGTTTTCTGGCAAAGACGTTTGATTTTCCTATATAGGTGGCTTTGCATGCACTTTATGGTTTGCTACATAACAGTCGAGAAAAAAAAAGCTAAAATTAACTTTTTTGATAATGTTCATATTTCAGAAAATTTCATGAACTTTGCTTGAATTTTGGCACCTCGGTACCTGTGAAGATGAATAAGAAAGAAAAAAAAATATCGTATTTATTTATGTTTTTTTTTTCTCAATAGAGATTTATTTGTGGCTTTTAGCTTTTTGGTACTTAATGAATTTAAAAATACTCATAATACACGTTTCTCGTAATGTCCTTTCGTTTCCCACAAATAGGGTTCTTAGCATGTATTTAAGCGTTTTATTGGTAACATGATCAAAAACACTCAAAATACATGTTTTTGGTAATGTTATTCTGTTTCACCATAAAGTGTGTTTTGCATGCGTTTTACCGTTTTGGTATATAAGGAGCTCAAAACACTTAAAGGCAAGTTCTTGGTAAACATTGGTTTTATTCCCATGTAATGTGATTGCCCTTCTTTTTAGTGCTTTACTGCCTATCACGCTCAAAAACACTCAATAGACACTTTTCTGAAAATGTCTTTTTTTTTTTTACCACATAAAGCTGGTTTCGCAATCAATTTAGGTTTTGGGTAACTAAGAATGTGAAACGCACTCAAAATACACGCATTTAGTAAGGTTTTTCTGTTTCTTAATTAAGAGTGTTATTCATGAGTTTCGGCATTTTGGTATCTAGGAAACTAGCTAGTTTCGCATGCAATTTGTGATTTTCGTAACTAAGAATGTGAAAAACACTCAAAATACACACATTTTGTAAGGTAATTCTGTTTCTCAATTAAAAGTGTTATTCATGAGTTTCATCATTTTTGTATCTAAGAAACTTCTCTAGGTACAGGAGTTTTTGCGTTTTTTGCCTTTTGGTTCTTGTGGAACTATAAAACACTCATTATACACGTTTCTCAGAATGTCCTTTTGTTTTGCAATACTTTGCATTCATTTTTGCATTTTTTTTAGGTAACAAGCTCAAAAACATTCAAAAAATACATTTTTGGTAATGTTATTCCATTTCTTCATATTGGTTGGTTTGCATCCTTTTTTAGCGTTTTTCTACGTAAAACACTGAAAAGGCACGTTTTCAGTAATTTTGTTTTGCATTCCCATATTGATTGACTTCCATGTTATTATCGTTTTGGTGCCTAACATACTGAAAAACACTCAAAAGTAAGGTTTCTCGTAAAGTCGTTTAATTTCCTCATGTAGGTGGATTTGCATTCACTTAAGAGTTTGGTACATAACATTCCGAAAAAAAAGCTAAAATTAACTTTTTTGATAATATTTTTTATCACATAATTGACCAGAATTTTCCCAGAATTTTGGCATCTCGGTATCTATGAAGATGAATAACAAACAAAAATGAATTGCTGTTTTTTTATATATTTATTTTTTCTTTATAAAGAGTGTTATTTGTGGGTTTTAGTTTTTTGGTTCTTAAGGAACTTAAAAACACGTTTCTCGTAATAAACGTTTCTCGTAATGTCCTTTCGTTTCCCAAACATAGGGTTCTTTGCATGTATTTTCGCGTTTTCATAGGTAGCATGATCAAAAACACTCAAAATACATGTTTTTGGTATTGTTTTCTAATTCTCCATAAAGTGTGTTTTGCATTCGTGTTAGCGTTTTGGTATGTAAGGAGCTCAAAAAAACTTAAAGGCATATTCTTGGTAAAAGTTGGTTTCATTCCCATGTAATGTTATTGCCCTGCTTTTTAGTGCTTTATTGCCTAACACGCTCAAAAACATTCAAAGTCACTTTTCTGGTAATGTCATTTATTACCAACATAAAGCTAGTTTTACATGTAATTTGGGGTTTTGGTAAATAAGAATGTGAAAAACACTCAAAATACACGCATTTCGTAAGGTTGTTATGTTTCTCATTTAAGAGTGTTATTCATGAGTACCAGCATTTTGGTAACTAAGAAACTTCTCCATATACGCGAGTTTTTGCGTTTTTTGCCTTGTGGTTCTTGTGAAACTATAAAACTCTCATTATTCACGTTTCTCGTAATGTCCTTTTGTTTCCCAATATATAGTGCTTTGCATCCTTTTTCGCGTTTTTTGTAGGTAACAAGATTAAAAACACTCAAAATATACCATTTTGGTAATATTCTATTTCTTCATATTTGTTGGTTTATATCCGTTTTAGCGTTTTTCTACCTAAAACACAGAAAAGACACGTTTTCAGTATTTTGTTTTGGATTCTCATATAGAGTGACTTCCATATTATTTATCGTTTTGATGCCTAAGAAGCTGAAAATCACTCAAAAGATAGGTTTCTGGTAAAGTCGTTTAATTTCCTCATATAGGTGGCTTTGGCACTTCAATGGTATTTATCGTTTTGGTGCCTAACATGCTAAAAAACACTCAAAAGACAGGTTTCTTGTAAAGTCGTTTAATTTCTATATATAGGTGGCTTTCCATGCACTTTAGGGTTTGGTACATAACAATCCGAAAAAAATCTAGAATTAACTTTTTTGATAATGTTCTTTTTTCCACATAATTTCCCTGAATTTTGCCAGAATTTTGGCATCTTGATACCTATGAAGATGAATAACAAAAAAAAAAAATGCTATTTTTTTTATTGATTTATTTTTTTCTCTATAAAGAGTGTTATTTGTGGGTTTTAGGTTTTTGGTACTTAAGGAACTTAAAAACACTCATAATACACGTTTCTCATAATGTCCTTTCGTTTCCCAAATATAGGGTTCTTTGCATGTATTTAAGCGTTTTTATAGGTAACTTGATCAAAAACACTCAAAATACATGTTTTTTGTAATGTTTTTGTGTTTTTCCATAAAGGGTGTTTTGCATGCGTTTTAGCGTTTCAATATGTAAGGAGCTCAAAAACACTTAAAGGCAAGTTCTTGGTAAAATTTGGTTTTATTTCCATGTAATGTGATTGCCTGCTTTATAGTGCTTTATTGCCTAACACGCTCAAAAACACTCAAAAGACACTCTTCTGGTAATGTCATTTTTTTTTTCCACATAAAGCTAGTTTCGCATGCAATTTGGGGTTTTGGTAACTAAGAATGTGAAAAACACTCAAAATACACGCATTTGCTAAGGTTGTTCTGCATCTGAATTAAGAGTGTTATTCATGAGTTTCAGCGTTTTGGTACCTAAGAATCTCAAAAACACTCATAATGCAAGTTTCTCGTAATATCGCTCTTTTCTTCATATAGGGTGCTTTGCATGCATTTTGGCATTTTTTTTCACGTAATAGCTGAAAAACACTGAAAATACACGCTTTTGGTAATAAGAACATAAGAACATAAGAAATAAGTAAATCTGCAAGAAGGCATCAGGCCTACAAGGTGCAGTACTTGTATGAAATATGCCTACCTATTTCCACCTATCATCCCCATCCATAAATTTGTAAATTTCTCTTACTCTTCCCAAATGCCTCAGGGTAATTTTTTTCCCACATAAAGCTAGTATCGCATGGAATTTGGGGTTTTGGTAACTAAGAATGTAAAAAAAACACTCAAAATACACGCATTTAGTAAGGTTCTTCTGTTTCTTAATTAAGAGTGTTATTCATGAGTTTCAGTATTTTGGTATCTTAGAAACTTCTCCATAGTCGAGTTTTTGCGTTTTTTGCCTTCTGGTTCTGGTGAAACTACAAAACACTCATTATACACGTTTCTCGTTATGTCCTTTTTTTTTTTCCTTATATAGAGTGCTTTGCATCCATTTTCGCGTTTTTTTTTTATGTAACAAGCTCAAAAACACACAAAATATACTTTTTTGCTAATGTTATTCTATTTCTTCATATTGGTTGGTTTGCATCCGTTTTAGCGTTTTTCTACGTAAATCTTTTAAAAGACACGTTTTCAGTAATTTTGTTTTTGATTTCCATATAGTGACTTTCATATTATTTATCGTTTTGGTGCCTAACATGCAGAAAAACACTCAAAAGACAGGTTTCTTGCAAAGTCGTTAAATTTTATCAGATAGGTGGCTTTTGCATACACTTTATGGTTTGGAACATAACTCCGAAAAAAAGGTAAAATTATCTTTTTTGATAATGTTTTTTCCACATAATTTCCCTGAATTTTGCCAGAATTTTGGCATCTTGGTACCTATGAACATCAATAACAAAAAAAAATAAAAATTATATTTTTTTATTTATTTTTTTTCTCTATTAAGAGTGTTATTTGTAGGTTTTAACGTTTTGGTATTTAAGGAACTTAAAAACATTCATAATACACATTTCTCGTAATGTCCTTTCGTTTTCCAAATATGGGGATCTTTGCATGTATTTAAGCGTTTTTATAGGTAACATGATAAAAAACACTCAAAACACTTGTTTTTGGTAATGTTATTCTGCTTTTCCATAAAGGAGTGTTTTGCATGCGTTTTAGCGATTTGGTATGTAAGGAGCTGAAAAACACTTGAAGGCAAGTTCTTGGTGAAAGTTGGTTTTATTCCAATGTAATATGATTGCCCTGCTTTTAGTGCTTTATTGCCTAACACGCTCAAAAACACTGAAAAGATACTTCTGGTAATGCCATTTTTTTCCCACATAAAACTAGTTTCGCATGCTTTTTAGGGTTTTGCGAAGAATGCGAAAAAAAAACACTCAAAATACATGTTGTTCTGTTTTTCAATTAAGATTGTTATTCATGAGTTTCAGCATATTGGTATCTAAGAAACTTCTTTATATACACGAGTTTTTGCGTTTTTTGCCTTGTGGTTCCTGTGAACCACAAGTTCTTTTGCCCAAAAATAATAAGACACTCATTATACATGTTTCTCGTAATGTCCTTATCTTTCTTAATAGGGAGTGCTTTGCATCCATTTTCGCGTTTTTTGTAGGTAACAAGCTCAAAAACACTCAAAATATACCTTTTTGGTAATGTTTTTCTATTTCTTCATATTGGTTGGTTTTCATCTTTTTTAGCGTTTTTCTACGTAAAACACCGAAAAGACACGTTTTCAGTAATTTTGTTTTTTATTCCCAAATAATATTCTTAGAATTTTGGCATCTTAGTACCTATGAAGATGAATAACAAAACAAAAGAAGAAAATTTTATTTTTTTCTCTATAAAGTGATATTTGTGGGTTTTAGCTTTTTTGGTACTTAACACTCATAATACACGTTTTTCGTAACGTCCTTTCTTTTCCCAAAAATAGGGTTCTTTGCATGTATTTAAGTGGTTTTATTGGTAACATGATCAAAAACTCTGAAAATACATGTTTTTGGTAATGTTCTTCTGTTTCACCATTAAGTGTATTTTGCATGCGTGTTAGTGTTTTGGTATATAAGGAGCTCAAAAACACTTAAAGGCAAGTTCTTGGTAAAAATTCGTTTTACTCCGATATAATGTGATTGCCCTCCTTTTTAGTGTTTTATTGCCTATCACGCTCAAAAACACTCAAAAGACACTTTTCTGGTAAAGTAATTTTTTTCCCAACAAATCTATTTTTGCATGCAATTTGGGGTTTTGGTAACTAAGAATGTTAAAAGCACTCAAAATACACGCATTTAGTAAGGTTGTTCTGTTTCTCAGTTAATAGTGTTATACATGAGTTTTAGCATTTTGGTATCTAGGAAACCTCTCAATATACACAAGATTTTGCGTTTTTTGCCTTGTGGTTCTTTTGAACTATAAAACACTCATTATACACTTTTCTTGCAATGTCCTTTTGTTTCCCAATATAGAATGCTTTGCATCAATTTTCGCGTTTTTTATAGGTACCAAGCTCAAAAACATTCAAAATATACGTTTTTAGTAACGTCTTTCTATTTCTTGATATTCGTTGCTTTGCATCCGTTTTAGCGTTTTTCTACGTAAAACACTGAAAAGACACGTTTTCAGTAACTTTGTTTTGGATTCCCATATAGAGTGATTTCCTTATTATTTATCGTTTTGGTGACATGCTAAAAAACACTCAAAACACAGATTTCTGTTAAGGTCGTTTAATTTCCTCATATAGGAGGCTTTGCATGCACTTTAGGGTTGGGTCCGAAAAAAAAAAGCTGAAATTAATTTTTTTGATAATATTGTTTTATCATATGATTGCCCTGAATTTTCCCAGAATTTTGGTATCTCGGTACCTATAAAGATGAATAAAAAAAAAATTCCTATTCCGAAAAAAAAAGCTGAGATGAACTTTTTTGATAATATTGTTTTATCATATGATTGCCCTGAATTTATCAATTAAAAGTGTTATTCATGCATTTATTAATTTTGGTATGTAAGAAATTTCTCTATATACACGAGTTTTTGCGTTTATTGCCTCGTGGTTCTTTTAAAACTATAAAACACTCATTATACACGTTTCTCGTAATCTTCTTTTGTTTGCCAATATAGAGTGCTTTTATCCATTTTCGCATTTTTTGTAGGTAACAAGCTGAAAAACACTCAAAATATATATTTTTGGTAATATTATTCTATTTCTTCATATTGGTTGGCTTGCATCCGTTTTAGCGTTTTTCTTCGTAAATCACTGAAAAGACACGTTTTCAGTAATATTGTTGAAATTGCAGAAAAAAACACTCAAAAGACAGATTTCTGGTAAAGTCGTGTAATTTCCCCATATAGGTGGCTTTGCATGCACTTCTGGGTTTGGTACATAATTCCGGAAAAAAGCTAAAAAAAAATTTTTTTATAATGTGTTTTTTACATAATTTCCCTGAATTTTGCCTGAATTTTGGCATCTTCATAACTATGTAGATGAATAAAAAAAAAAAAATCTATTTTTTTAGTTATTTATTTTTTCTCTATTTGTGGGTTTTAGTTTTTTGGTACTTAAGGAACTTAAAAACAATCATAATACACGATTTTCGTAATGTCCTTTCGTTTCACAGACATAGGGTTCTTTGCATCTATTTAAGCGTTTTTATAGGTAACATGATCAAAAACACTCAAAATATTGTAACAAAATAATGAATAAATGTAATTTGGTATTTTCGTAACTAAGATTGTGAAAAACACTCAAAATACACACATTTGGTAAGGTAGTTCAGTTTCTCAATTAAAAGTGTTATTCATGAGTTTTAGCATTTTGGTATGTAAGAAACTTTTTTGCGTTTTTTGTCTTGTGGTTCTTATGAAACTATAAAATAATCATTATACACGTTTCTCTAAATGTCCTTTTTTCTTCCCAATATAGAGTGCTTTTACATCCATTTTCGCGTTTTTTTGTAGGTAAAAAGCTCAAAAACACGTTTTTGTAATGTTATTCTATTTCTTCATATTCGTTGCTTTGCATCCGTTTTATGGTTTTTTCTACGTAAAACGCTGAAAAGACACGTTTTCAGTAATTTTGTTTTGGATTCACATATTGACTGACTTCCATATTATTTATCGGTTTGGTGCCTAACATGCTGAAAAACACTGAAAAGACAGGTTTCTGGTAAAGTTGTTTAATTTCCTCATATAGGTGGCTTTGGATGCACTTTAGGGTTTGGTAAATAACAATCCGAAAAAAAAGCTATAATTAACTTTTTTGATAATGTTCTTTTTTCCACATAAATTCCCTGAATTTTGGCAGAATTTTTTAATTTTTTTTCTCATCAAAGAGTGTTATTTGTGGGTTTTAACGTTTTGGTACTTATGGAACTTCAAAACAGTCATAATACACGTTTTTCATAATGTCCTTTCGTTTCCCAAAGATAGGGTTCTTTGCATGTATTTAAGCGTTTTTATAGGTAACATGATCAAAAACACTTAAAACACATGTTTTTTGTAATGTTTTTTTTTCTGCTTCTCCATAAAGAAGTGTTTTGCATGCGTTTTAGCGTTTTGGTATGTAAGGAGCTCAAAAACATAATTTCAAGTTCTTGGTCAAAGTTGGTTTTATTCTCATGTAATGTGATTGCCCTGCTTTCTAGTGCTTTGTTGCCAAACACGCTCAAAAACACTCAAAAGACACTTCTGGTAACGTCATTTTTTTCCCACATAAAGCTAGTTTCGCATGCAATTTGGGATTTTGCTAACTAAGAATGTGAAAAACACTGAAAATACACGCTTTTGGTAAGATTGTTCTGTTCTTAATTAAAATTGTTATTCATGAGTTTCAGCATTTTGGTATGTAAGAAACTTCTTTATATACACGAGTTTTTGCGCTTTTTCCCTTGTGGTTCTTGTGAACTACAAGTTCTTTTGCTCGAAAATAATAAGACACTCATTATACACGTTTCTCGTAATGTCCTTTTGTTTCCCAATAGGGAGTGCTTTGCATCCATTTTCACCTTTCTTGTAGGTAACAAGCTCAAAAACACTCAAAACATAGCTTTTATAGTAATGTTATTCTTTTTTTTTTTTTTCATATTGGTTGGTTTGCATCCTCTTTAGCGTTTTTCTACGTAAAACACCGAAAAGACACGTTTTCAGTAATTTTGTTTTTGATTCCCATATAGATTGACTTCCTTTGGTTTTATCGTTTTGGTGCCTAACATGCTGAAAAACACTCATAAGACAGTTTTCTGGCAAAGACGTTTGATTTCCCCATATAGGTGGTTTTGCATGCACTTTAGGGTTTGCTACATAACAGTCGAGAAAAAAAAAAAACTAAAATTAACTTTTTTGATAATGTTCTTATTTCAGAAAATTTCATGAATTTTGCTTAAATTTTGGCACCTCGATACCTGTGAAGATGAATAAGAAAGAAAAAAAAATATCGTTTTTTTTTATTTTTTTTTCTCAATAGAGAGTTATTTGTGGCTTTTAGCTTTTTGGTACTTAATGAATTTAAAAATACTCATAATACACGTTTCTCGTAATTTCCTTTCGTTTCCTACAAATAGGGTTCTTAGCATGTATTTAAGCGTTTTCATTGGTAACATGATCAAAAACACTCAAAATACATGTTTTTGGTAATGTTATTCTGTTTCTCCATGAAGTGTGTTTTGCATGCGTTTTAGCGTTTTAGTATATAAGGAGCTCAAAAACACTTAAAGGCAAGTTCTTGGTAAACATTGGTTTTATTCCCATGTAATGTGATTGCCCTTCTTTTTAGTGCTTTATCACGCTCAAAAACACTCAACAGACACTTTTCTGAAAATGTTTTTTTTTTTTTTTTTACCACATAAAGCTGGTTTCGCAATCAATTTGGGTTTTGGGTAACTAAGAATGTGAAAAGCACTCAAAATACACGCATTTAGTAAGGTTTTTCTGTTTCTCAATTAAGAGTGTTATTCATGAGTTTCGGCATTTTGGTATCTAGGAAACTAGCTAGTTTCCCATGTAATTTGTGATTTTCGTAACTAAGAATGTGAAAAAAACACTCAAAATACACACATTTTGTAAAGTCATTTTGTTTCTCAATTAAAAGTGTTATTCATGAGTTTCATCATTTTTGTATCTAAGAAACTTCTAGGTACAGGAGTTTTTGCGTTTTTTGCCTTTTGGTTCTTGTGGAACTATAAAACACTCATTATACACGTTTCTCAGAATGTCCTTTTGTTTTGCAATACTTTACATCTATTTTTGCATTTTTTTTAGGTAACAAGCTCAAAAACATTCAAAATATACATTTTTCGTAATGTTATTCTTTTTCTTCATATTGGTTGGTTTGCTTCTTTTTTTAGCGTTTTTCTACGTAAAACACTGAAAAGACATGTTTTCAGTAATTTTGTTATGCATTCCCATATTGAGTGACTTCCATGTTATTATCGTTTTGGTGCCTAACATACTGAAAAACACTCAAAAGTAAGGTTTCTCGTAAAGTCGTTTAATTTCCTCATGTAGGTGGCTTTGCATTCACTTTAGAGTTTGGTGCATAACATTCCGAAAAAAAAGAAGCTAAAATTAACTTTTTTGATAATATTTTTTATCCCATAATTGCCCAGAATTTTCCCAGAATTTTGGCATCTCAGTACTTATGAAGATGAATAACAAAAAAAAAATTGCCGTTTTTTTATATATTTATTTATTTTTTCTTTATAAAGAGTGTTATTTGTGGGTTTTAGATTTTTTGGTTCTTAAGGAACTTAAAAACACCCATAATACACGTTTCTCGTAATGTCCTTTCGTATCCCAAACATAGGGTTCTTTGCATGTATTTTCGCGTGTTTATAGGTAGCATGATCAAAAACACTCAAAATACATGTTTTTGGTAATGTTATTCTAATTCTCCATAAAGGGTGTTTTGCATTCGTTTTAGCGTTTTGGTATGTAAGGAGCTCAAAAAAAAAATTAAAGGCAAGTTCTTGGTAAAAATTGGTTTCATTCCCATGTAATGTTATTGCCCTGCTTTTTAGTGCTTTATTGCCTAACACGCTCAAAAACACTCAAAGTTACTTTTCTGGTAATGTCATTTCTTACCAACATAAAGCTAGTTTTACATGCAATTTGGGGTTTTGGTAAATAAGAATGTGAAAAACACTCAAAATACACGCATTTCGTAAGGTTGTTATGTTTCTCATTTAAGAGTGTTATTCATGAGTACCAGCATTTTTAGTAACTAAGAAACTTCTTCATATACACGAGTTTTTGCGTTTTTTGCCTTGTGGTTCTTGTGAAACTATAAAACACTCATTATTCACGATTCTCGTAATGTCCTTTTGTTTCCCAATATATAGTGCTTTGCATCCTTTTTCGCGTTTTTTGTAGGTAACAAGATTAAAAACACTCAAAATATACCATTTCGGTAATATTCTATTTCTTCATATTTGTTGGTTTGCATCCGTTTTAGCGTTTTTCTACCTAAAACACAGAAAAGACACGTTTTCAGTATTTTGTTTTGGATTCTCATATAGAGTGACTTCCATATTACTTATCGTTTTGATGCCTAACAAGCTGAAAATCACTCAAGAGATAGGTTTCTGATAAAGTCGTTTAATTTCCTCATATAGGAGGCTTTGCATGCACTTTAGGGTTTGGTAAATAACAGTCCGTAAAAAAGCTAAAATTAACTTTTATGATAATGATCTTTTATCACATAATTGCCCTGAATTTTGCCAGAATTTGGCATCTCGGTACCTATGAAGATGATTAAAAAAATATAAAAAAATTCCTGTTTTTCTATTTATTTATTTATTTTTTTTCTGACTAAAGAGTGTTACTTGTGGGTTTTAGCTTTTTGGTTCTTAAGGAACTAGAAAACACTCATAATACACGTTTCTCGTAATATCCTTTCCTTTCCCAAACATTAGGTTTTTTGCATGTATTTAAGCGTTTTTTTATAGATCACATGATTAAAAAACACTGAAAATACCTGTTGTTGGTTATGTTATTTTGTTTCTATAAAAAGTGTGTTTTGCATTAGTTTTAGCGCATATAAGGAGCTGAAAAACACTTAAAGGCAAGTTCTTGGTAAACGTTGGTTTTATTCCATGTAATGTGATTGCCCTACTTTTTAGTGCTTTATTGCCTAACACTCTCAAAAACACACAAAATATCGTAATATCGTTTTTTTCCCACATAAAGCTATATTCGCATGGAATTTCGTTTTTTTTTTAACTAAGAATGTGAAATAACACTCAAAATACACGCAATTAGTAAGGTTGTTTTGTTTTTCTATTAAGAGTTTTATTCATGAGTTTCAGCATTTTGGTATCTAAGAAACTTCTCCATATATACGAGTTGTTGTGTTTTTTGCCTTGTGGATCTTGTGAAACTATAAAAAATTCGTTTCTCGTAATGTCCTTTTGTTTCGCAATATAGAGTGCTTTGCATGCATTTTCGCGTTTTTTTTTGTAGGTAACAAGCTCAAAAACACTCAAAATATACGTTTTTGGGGATGTTTTTCTCTTTCTTCGTATTGGTTGGTTTGCATCCGTTTTAGCGTTTTTCTACGTAAAACACTGAGAAGACATGTTTTCAGTAATTTTGTTTTGGATTCCCATATTGAGTTACTTCAATGGTATTTATCGTTTTGGTGCCTAACATGCTAAAAAACACTCAAAAGACAGGTTTCTTGTAAAGTCGTTTAGTTTCCATATATAGGTGGCTTTGCATGCACTTTAGGGTTTGGTACATAACAGTCCGAAAAAAATCTAGAATTAACTTTTTTGATAATGTTCTTTTTTCCACATAATTTCCCTGAATTTTGCCAGAATTTTGGCATCTTGGCACCTATAAAGATGAATAAGAAAAAAAAAATTGCAATTTTTTTATTTATTTATTTTTTCTCTATAAAGAGTGTTATTTGTGGGTTTCAGCTTTTTGGTACTTAAGGAACTTAAAAACACTTATAATGCACGTTTCTCATAATGTCCTTTCGTTTCCCAAATACAGGGTTCTTTGCATGTATTTAAGCGTTTTTATAGGTAACATGATCAAAAACACTCAAAATACATGTTTTTTTGTAATGTTTTTGTGTTTCTCCATAAAGGGTGTTTTGCATGCGTTTTAGCGTTTCAGTATGTAAGGAGCTGAAAACACTTAAAGGCAAGTTCTTGGTAAAATTTAGTTTTATTTCCATGTAATGTTATTGCCTGCTTTATAGTGTTTTATTGCCTAACACGCTCAAAAACACTCAAAAGACTCTCTTCTGGTAATGTCTTTTTCTTTTTTCCACATAAAGCTAGTTTCGCATGCAATTTGGGGTTTTGGTAACTAAGAATGTGAAAAACACTCAAAATACACGCATTTGGTAAGTTTGTTCTGTATCTCAATTAAGAGTGTTATTCATGAGTTTCAGCGTTTTGGTACCTAAGAATCTCAAAAACACTCATAATGCACGTTTCTCGTAATGTCGCTCTTTTTCTTCATATAGGGTGCTTTGCATGCATTTTGGCATTTTTTTCACGTAATAGCTGAAAAACACTGAAAATACACGCTTTTGGTAATAAGAACATAAGAACATAAGAAATAAGTAAATCTACAAGAAGAATCTGCTAATATTGACTCCATTATTTTACACTCAACAGAAGTTAAGCTGACAGGTTAGACGTTAAAATTTTATCTCCTTTCTTAAAGGTAGGTACTATATTCGCCTGCCTCCGAATTACCGATACCTCACATGACTAAAGTGATTTCCTAAGGACAGAAACTAACAGATTACTTATAACCTTTTTCCTTTCCTTAAATACTGTGGAATATATTTCATCTGGTCCTGGTGACTTGAACTTTTCAACTTATCTATCTCCTGTTCCACTATCTCTTTTAGTTATGGTAATATCTGTCAGCTTCTCATCCTCTTCTATTCTAAATATCTTCTCACTATTTGGCAAACCCTGCATGTTTTCCTGGGCAAAGACAATTAAAAAATACTCGCTCACAATTTTACTAATCTCTAATTCATTATATTATGGCCTTAAAACCACTTACCCTGTCTTTAATCTCATATATACTTCTCCTTCGCCCAATGTAGTGTTTTAACCTCAGTCATCCATTTAGGATCATTCTTCTGCGATCTTTTTCTTCTGTAAGGGATGTTCCCTAACTGTCCTGAATGTAATTTATCAACGAATTATTTATTTCGCTTCTCCATAAAGGGTGTTTTGCATGGGTTTTAGCGTTTCTGTACATAAGAACCTATAAAACACGTTTTTAGTAATGTTGTTTTGTATTCCTTTATAGATTTCTTTCCATGTTTTTTAGCGTTCTGGTGTCTAGCACGTTGAAAAACACTCAAAAGGCACGTTGATGATAATGTCGTTTCGTTTCCCGATAAAGGGGACTTCCAATGCATTTTGTCTTTTGGTACTTAACAATATGAAAAAGAGTTTAAGTAAAAGTTTTCGGTAGAGTTGTTTTTCCATATAAAGTGCTAATCATGTGTTTTTGAGTCTTGGTACCTAAAAAGCTCAAAATCTCTCATAATACACTTTTCTCGTAATGTCCTTTGTTTTTTCCATGTAGGATGCTTTGCGTGTAATTTGGCATTTTTGTACTTAACAAGCACAAAAACAATCAAAATACAAGTTTTTGGTAATGTTATTCTGTTTCTCCATAAAGGTTGTTTTGCATGCGTTTCAGCGATTTCGTACGCAAGAAGGTCAAAAACACTCTAAAGATACTTTCTTGGTAATATTATTTTATATTGCCAAATAGGGTACTTTCAATGCTTTTTAGCATTTTGATTCCTAGCACTCAAGTAAACACTCAAAAGACACGTTTCCTGTAATATAGTTTTGCTTCTTCATATAGGGATCTGCATGGATTATGATGTTTTGCTACATAATATGAGAAACGCTCAAAATAAAGGTTTCAGGTAATGTTGTTCTTTTTCTCTATATAAGGTGCTATTCATGCGTTTTAGCGTTTTGGTACTTAGGAAGCTCAAAAACACTAATAAAACTTTTTTCTCCTAATGTCTTTCTATTTCCCCATATAGGATGCTTCGTGTGTATTTTGACGTTTTGGTACATAACAAGGTAAAAAAAAAAATAATAAATGAATAAAAACACGTTTTTGGTGATGTTCTGTTTCTCTATTAAGAGATATAGAATATATTCAATTTTCATTCAAGCGGTTTAGTGTTTGGTACCTAAGAGACTCAAAACACTGACAATGCACGTTTCTCGTAGTGTTCTATCGTTTCCCCATACAGGGTGCTTTACATGCATTTTTTATATGATGTACGTAACAGACTCAAAAAGACTCAAAATACACGTTTTTGATAAGGTTTTTCTATTTGGTAAGGTTATTCGTGTTTGTTGCACGTGTTTTAGCGTTTTGATACGTAAAAAGTTTAAAACACTTAAAAGACATGCTTATTATTTTGCATTTCTATATAAGGTGTTTTCTATGCTATTTAGCATTTATGTGAAAAACACATAAAAACACATTTCTTACATTATTGTTAAATTTTCTCGTATAGCGAGCAAGCATTATGATGTTTTGCTACCTGACAATGTGAAAACATTCAAATTACACGATTTTGGTAATTTGTTTCTCTTTCTCCATACAGTGTGCTACTCACTTATTTTAGCGTTTTGGTACCTAAGAAGCTAGAAAAAAAAATTCATAATACACGTTTTTTGTTATGTCCTTTCATTTCCTCATATAGGGTCTTTTTTGTGCTTTGGTACCTAACAGGGTGTTTGCATGTATTTTGACATTTTAGTTCGTAAGAACCTAAAAAAAAAAAAAACACTCCAAAGACACGTTTTAGTAAAGTTGTTTTGTATTTCCCTATAGGGTGATTTCGTTGCTTCTTACTGATCTGGTGCCTAACACGCACAAAAAAATAACAAAAGACAAGTTTCTAGCTATTTCGTTTCGTTTCTTCATATAGGTTGCTTTACATGCATGTTGGCGTTTTGGTAATCATCAATGTAAAAAAAACACGTTTTTGGTAGGGTTGTTTTTTTTCTTCAGAGGACTATTGAAGCTTTTTACTGATTTGGTACTTAAGAAAGTAATAAAAAAAAATAACATAACAAACGTTTCTCGTAATGTCCTTTCATTTCCATATTTTTTTTTGTGTTTTGTTTGATTATAGGCGATTTTGTACATAATACGCTCAAAGACACTCAAAATACACGTTTTTGGTAAGTGTATTCTGTTTCTCTATATATGGTATTTTCATGCGTTTTTAATGTCGTTTCATATATCTATTTCTCCATATAGGGTGTTATTCATGCGTTTTACCGTTTTGATACTAAAAAGGTCAAAAACACTCATAATACACGTTTCTCGTAATGACTTCATTTTTCCCATATAGGGTATTTTCGATTAATTTAGGCGTTTTTTACGTAACAATCTTACAAAACACTCAAAATATTTGTTTTTGGTAATGTTATTCTGTTTCTCCATAAAGGATGTTTTCTATGTTTTTTTTTATCGTTTTGGTACGTAGGACACTCAAAAGAAACGTATCAGGTGATATCAGGTGATTTGTATGCTTTTTAGCATTTTTGTGCCTAACACGCTGAAGAACATATTCTAGATACGTTTCTGAAATCTAGTTTCCTTTCCCCAAATAGGGGGCTTTACATGCATTATGGCGTTTTGATTCATAACAATGTGAAAACACTGAAAATTTACGTTTTTGGTAATGTTATTTCATATAGAGTGTTATTCATGCATTTTAGCGACTTCGTATCTAATAAGTAAAAAAAAAAAAACACCAATAGTACACATTTTAATAACGTCTTTTCATTTTCCGATTTAAGATATTATATATGCATTTTGGCGTTTTTCTACTTAACTATCTCAGAAACACTCCAAATATTTGTTTTTGATATTATTTCTCCATATTTTTTTTTTTCATGCGATTTAGCGTTTCCGTACGTAAGAAAGTCAAAAATAATGAAAACACACTTTCATGGTAAAGTTGTTTTGTTTTCATTTATAGGGTGCTTTCCATGCTTTTTAGCGTTTTGGTGCCTAGCACACCAATAAACTTTCAAAAGGCACTTTTCTGGAAATCGCGTTTCCTTTATATATATATATATATATATATATATATATATATATATATATATATATATATATATATATATATATATATATATATATATATATATATATATATATATATATATATATATATATATATATATATATATATATATATATATATATATATATATATATATATATATATATATATATATATATATATATATATATATATATATATATATATATATATATATATATATATATATATATATATATATATATATATATATATATATATATATATATATATATATATATATATATATATATATATATATATATATAGGGTACAGAAACATGTATTAGTAGTGTTTTCGAAAACGCCAAAGTGCATGCAAAGTAAGCTATACGGGAGAAACAAAACGTGTCTTTTGAATGTTTTCAGCTGTTTACGTACCAAAACACTAAAATGCAGGGAAAAGAAACTTCATGGAGAAACAAAATATTATTGCCAAAAACGTGTATTTTGAATGTTTTTAAGCTTATTACATACCAACACGCAAAAATTCATCCATTTCATTTTACTTCGGTGGTTTTCAACGTTAGCAAAAAAACTCTAAAGAGCATGGAAAACACTCTATATAGAAATCAAAACAACATTATCAAAATGGTGTCTTTTGAGTGTTTTTTAGCTTCTTACATTCCAAAATGCTAAAACGATAAATAGCCCTTATCGGGAGACATTACCAAAAACGTATGATTTAAGCGTTTTCCAGCTTTTTAGAAACCAAAACGCCTTAATATATGTACTAATCACGTGTTTCAGTATTTTATTACCTAAGAAGGTCAAAAACACTTATAATATACGTTTTTGGTAATGTTTTTCTGTTTTTCATATATGGTATTATGTGTAGATTGTCGTACCTAACATGAGGAAAACACCCATTTTTTTGGTTAATGCTTTTTTCTCCATATAGAGTGATATTCACGTATGTTAGTGTTTTCGTACATAAGAAGTTAAAAAACACTCATAATAATATTTTTTCTTAATAACTTTTAGTTTGTCAATGTCCGTTAATTTGTGTGCATTTTGGCGTTTTCGTACCCAACAAGCTCAAAAAGACTCAAAACACACATTTTTGGTAATGTTCTATTTCACCATAAAGGATGTTTTGCACGCTTTTTAGAAATTTGGTACGTAAGAAGCTCAAAAACATTCAAAAGACACGTTTTCGATATTATATATGTATATATTTTTTTTGTTGGGGTTGGTTTCTATTATGCTCAAAACACTGACATGACACGTTTCTGGTAATATAATTTCTTTACATCAAATAGTGTGCTGTCTGCATTTTGGCGTTTTGGTAGCTAATGATCGGGAAAACTCTCAAAAAACACGTTTATAGTAATGTCCTCTTTCTCCATAAAGGGTGTTTTTCATGCGTTTTAGAGTTTTAGTACGTAAGAAACTGAAAAACACTCAAAAGACAAGTTTTTGTTAATATTGATTGCTTTTCCTATACAGGTTGTCTTGCATGCACTTTGGTGTTTTTGTATCTAACAAGCTCAAAAACACTCAGCATACAAGTTTTTCGTAATGTTGGTCTGTTTCTTTATGTATGGTGTTCACTATGCTTTTAGGCGTTTTGGTACCTATCATGGGGAAAAAACTCATAAAGTACGCTTTTGGTAATGTTGTTTTGTTTCTGCAAATATAGTATTATTTACGTGTTTTAGACTTTTGGTATCTATGAAGCTGAAAAAGACATAATACACCTTTATGTTAATATCGTTTCATTTACCTATATAGGGTAATTTACATACATTTTGGCGTTTTGTTACCTAACAAGCTAAAAAAATTTTAGAACATACGTTTTTGCTAATATTGTTTCGGACATCTTTTATCGTTTTGTTACGTAAGAAGCTCAAAAACACTCGATTTTGTTAAGGTTATTTTGTTTTCCCATATAGGGTGTTTTCCTTGCTTTTTAAGCGTTTAGCTGCCTAATATGCTCAAAACACCTAAATGAAAAGTTTCTGGTGATGTTTTGCTAATGGTTTTGTTAAATTTTTTTTTTTCCCTCATATAGAGTAATATTCACGTGTTTTAGTGTTTTGGCACATAAAAAAAAAATAAATAAATAAAAACACTCATAATACACGTTTCTGTTAATATCGTTTCGTTTCCTCAAATAGGGTCCTTTGCATGCAATATGGGGTTTATGGGGCAATATGGGTACCTAACAAGTTAAAAGACTGAGATAAGAATTTTTTGCTAAAATTTCCCATAAATGTTTCTTTGCTCACATTTTAGTGTTTTGTACTCTCAAAAACACTTAAAAGAAACGTTTTTGACAATGTTGTTTTCTTTTCTCATATAGGGCTATTTCCATGCTTTTTAGCTTTTTGTTGCCTAATTTGCTCGTTTTGGTCCCTAAAATGGGGAAAAGCACCCATAATACACGTTTTTCGTAATGATGTTCTGTTTCTTCATATAGAATTGTATTTACGTGTTTTAGCGTTTCGTTACATAAGAAGCTGAAAAACAGCGTTAATATCTTTTCTTTTCTCCATATCTGAAACTTTGCATGCATTTTGGCAATTACTTATCTAACAAGCTCAAAAACACTCAAACACAAGTTTTTGTTTAGTTTAGCTATTGTTTTGTTACGTAAGAAGCTCAAAAGCACACAAAGTACACGATTTTGTTGAAGTTGTTTAATTTTCCTATATAGGGTATTTTTCATGTTTTTTTTTTTTTACGTTTTGGTGTCTAATACCCTAAAAAAAAAAAAACACCTAAATGACACGTTTTTGGAAATGTCGTTTCGTTACTTCATATAGGCGCTCTGCATGCATTTTGACGTTTTACTACTTATTACGGTGATAACTCAAAATACACATTGTTGGTATTTTTTTTCTCTACAAACAGTGTTTTCCATGCGTTTTACCGTTTTTGTACGTAAGCTGAAAAACACTCAACACATTTTTTTAATATATATATATATATATATATATATATATATATATATATATATATATATATATATATATATATATATATATATATATATATATATATATATATATATATATATATATATATATATATATATATATATATATATATATATATGTAAGAATTTTATTTGTGCCTTTTAGCTTCTTGGTACTTAAGGAAATTAAAAAAAATCACTCATAATACAAGTTTCTCGTAATGTCCTTTTGTTTCCCAAACATAATGTTCTTTGCATGTATTTAAGCGTTTCTATAGATAACATGATCAAAAACATTCAAAATACAATTTTTTGGTAATGTTGTTCTGTTTCTCCATAAAGTTTGTTTTGCATGCGTTTTAGCGGATTGGTATATAAGGAGCTCAAGTTTTTGGTATACATTCGTATTATTCCAATGTAATATGATTGCCCTGCTTTTTAGTGCTTTATTGCCTATCACGCTCAGAAACACTTAAAAGACACTTTTCTGGTAATGTCATTTTTTTCTCACATAAAGGTTGTTTAGCATGCAATTTGGGGTTTTGGTAACGAAGAATGTGAAAAGCACCCATAATACACATATTTAGTAAGGTTGTTCTGTTTCAGCATTTTGATATCTAGGAACCTTGTAACCTAGTAAGGTGTTCTGTTTCTCAATTAAGAGTGTTATTCATGAGTTTCAGCATTTTGGTATCTAGGAACCTTCTCCATATACACGAGTTTTTGTGTTTTTTGCCTTTTGGTTCTTTTTAACTATAAAAAAAACTTATTATATACTTTTCTTGCAAAGTCCTTTTGTTTTCCAATATAGAGTGCTTTCCATCAATTTTCGCGTTTATTGTAGGTAACAAGCTCAAAAACACTCAAAATATACCTTTTTGGTAATGTTTTTCTATTTCTTGATATTGGTTTGCATCCGTTTTAGCGCTTTTTCTACGTAAAACACATAAAAAACACGTTTTCAGCAATTTTGTTTTGGATTCTCATATAGAGTGAGTTCCTTATTATTTATTGTTTTGGTGCCTAACATGCTGAAAAACACTCAAAAAACAGATTTCTGTTAAGATCGTTTAATTTCTTCATATAGGAGTCTTTGGATGCACTTTAGGGTTTGGTACATAACAGTCCGAAAAAAGCTAAAACTAACTTTTTTGATAATATTCTTTTATCATATAATAGTCCTGAATTTTCCCAGAATTTTGGCATATCGGTACATATGAAGATGAATAACAAAAAAAAGAAATCCTATTTTTTTCATTTTATTACTTTTTTTTCTAAATAAAGAGTGTTATTTGTGGGTTTTAGCTTTTTGGTACTTAAGGAAATTAAAAACACCTATAATACACATTTCTCGTAGTGTCCTTTCGTTTCGCAAACATAAGGTTCTTTGCATGTATTTGAGCGTTTTTATAGATAACATGATCAAAAACACTCAAAATATATGTTTTTGGTAATCTTATTTTGTTTCTCCATAAAAGGTGTTTTGCATGCATTTTAGCGTTTTGGTATGTAATGAGCTCAAAAACACTTAAAGGCAAGTTTTTGGTAAAAGTTGTTTTTATTCCCATGTAATGTGATTGCCTTGCTTTTTAGTGCTTTATTGCATAACACGCTCAAAAACACAAAAGACACTTTTCTGGTAATATCATTTCTTTTCCCACATAAAGCTAGTTTTGCATGGAATTTGGGGTTTTGGTAACTAAGAATGTGAAAAAAAACTCAAAACACAGGCATTTAGTAAGGTTGTTCTATTTCTTAATTAAAAGTGTTATTCATGATTTTCAGCATTTTGGTATGTAAGAAACTTTTCTAATACACACATTTGGTAAGGTATTTCTGTTTCAAAAGTAAAAGTGTTATTCATGAGTTTCAACTTTTTGCTATGTCAGAAACTTCTTTATGTACACGAGTTTTTGAGTTTTTTACCTTGTGGTTCTTCTCAAACTATAAAACACTCATACACGTTTCTCGTAATGTTCTTTTCTTTGCCAATATAAAGTTCTTTCCATCCATTTTTGCATTTTGTTTTGTAGGTAACAAGCTCAAAAACACATCAAAATATATCTTTTTGGTAATGTTATTCTATTTCTTCATATTGGTTGGTTTACATCCGTTTTAGCGTTTTTCTTCGTAAATCACTGAAAGACACGTTTTCAGTAATATTTTTGAAATTCCTGAAAAACACTCAAAAGACAGGTTTCTGGTAAAGTCGTGTAATTTCCCCATATAGGAGGATTTTCCTGCACTTCAAGGTTTGTACATAACTCCGGAAAAATCTAATATTACTTTTTTATGATGATTTTTTTTTTATAAAATTTCCATGAATTTTGCCAGAATTTTGGCATCTCGGTACCTATGAAGATGAATAACAAAAAAAAAAAAATCTCTCTGTAAAGAGTGTTATTTGTGGGTTTTAGCTTTTTGGTACTTAAGGAACTTAAAAACACACTCATAATACACGATTTTCGTAATGTCCTTTTGTTATACAAACATAGGGTTCTTTACATGTATTTAAGCGTTTTTATAGGTTACATGATCAAAAACACTCAAAATACATGTTTTCGAAATGTTATTCTGTTTCTCCATAAAGGGTGTTTTGGATGCGTTTTAGCGATTTGGTATGTAAGGAGTTAAAAAACACTTAAAGGCAAGTTCTTCGTAAAAGTTGGTTTTATTCCCATGTAATGTGATTGTTGTGCTTTTTAGTGCTTTGTTGCATATCACGCTCAAAAACACTAAAAAGACACTTTTTTGGTAGTCATTTTTTTTTCCCCATATGAAGGTAGTTTCGCATGTAATTTGGCATTTTCGTAACTAAAAATGTGAAAAACACTCAATATACACAATTTGGTAAGGTAGTTCTGTTTATCGATTAAAAGTGTTATTCATGCATTTCATCTTTTTTTTCTATGTAAGAAATTTTTCTATATACACGAGGTTTTGCGTTTATTGCCTTGTGGTTCTTTTAAATTTATAAAACACTCATTATACACGTTTCTCGTAATGTCCTTTTGTTTCCTAATATAGAGTGCTTTACATTCATTTTTTTTCATTTTTTTGTAGGTAACAAGCTCAAAAACACTCAAAATATATCTTTTTGGCAATTTCTTCATATAGGTTGGTTTGCATCCGCTTTAATGTTTTTCTATGTAAAACACTGAAAAGACACGTTTTCAGTAATTTTCTTTTGGATTCACATATTGACTGACTTTCATATTATTTATCGTATTGGTGCCTAACATGCTGAAAAACACTGAAAAGACAGGTTTCTGGTAAAGTCGTTTAACTTTTTTATATAGGTGGCTTTGCAAGCACTTTAGGGTTTGGTACATAACAATCCGAAAAAAAAAAGCTATAATTAAATTTTTTGTTAATGTTCTTTTTTCCAAATAAATTCCCTGAATTTTGGCAGAATTTTAGCATCTCGGTACCTATAAAGATAAATAACCAAAAAAAAAAAAAAAAATCGTATTTTTTAATTTTTTGTTTATTATTTTTTTTTTCTAAATAAAGAGTGTTATTTGTGGGTTTTAGATTTTAGCAACTGAAGGAACTTAAAAAAAAACACTCATAATACACGTTTCTCGTAATGTCCTTTCGTTTCCCAAACATAAGGTTCTTTGCATGTATTCAAGCGTTTTTATAGATAACATGATCAAAAACACTCAAAATACATGGATTTGGTAATATTATTCTGTTTCTCCATCAAATGTATTTTGCATGCGTTTTAGCGTTTTGGTATGTAAGGAGCTCAAAAAACACTTAATGGCAATTTCTTGGTAAAATTTGGCTTTATTCCCATGTAATGTGATTGCCCTTCCTTTTAGTGCTTTATTGCACATAACGTTCAAAAACACTCAAAAGATATGCAAGGCCTCGCATATGAGGAAATTAAAGACCTTACCAGAAATCTGTCTTTTGAGTGTTTTTCAGCATGTTAGGCATCAAAACGATAAATAATAAGGAACTCACTCTATGTGGGAATCCAAAAGAAAATTACTGTTTTACGTAGAAAAACGCTAAAACTGATGCAAACCAACCAATATCAAGAAGCAGAAAAACATTACCAGTATTGTATATTTTGAGTGTTTTTGAGCTTGTTACCTACAAAAAAAACGCAAAAATTGATACAAAGCACTCTATATTGGGAAACAAAGGGACATTGCAAGAAAAGTGTATAATGAATGTTTTAAAGTTCAAAAAAACCACAAGGCAAAAAACACAAAAACTCGTGTATATGGAGAATTTTCCTAGATACCAAAATGCCGAAACTCATGAATAACACTATTAATTGAGAAACAGAACAACCTTACTAAATGCGTGTCAAAAACACTAAAAGGCAAGTTCTTTTTTTATGTAACAAGCTCAAAAACACACAAAATATACTTTTCTGGTAATGTTATTCTATCTTTTCATATTGGTTGGTTTGCATCCGTTTTAGCATTTTTGTACGTAAATCTTTAAAAGACACGTTTTCAGTAATTTTGTTTTGGATTTCCATATAGAGTGACTTTCATATTATCTATCGTTTTTGTGCCTAACATGCGGAAAAACACTCAAAAAAGATAGGTTTCTTTTCTTGTAAAGTCGTTAAATTTTCCCAAATATGTGGCTTTACATACACTTTATGGTTTGGTACATAACTCCGAAAAAAAGGTAAAAGTAACTTTTTCCACATAACTTTTCCACATAATTTCCCTGAATTTTGGCAGAATTTTGGCGTCTTGGTACCTATGAACATCAATAACAAAAAAAAAATGCTATTATTTTATTTATTTTTTTTCCTCTATAAAGAGTGTTATTTGTAGGTTTTAACGTTTTGGTACTTAAAGAACTTCAAAACATTCATAATACACATTTCTCGTAATGTCCTTTCCTTTCCCAAATATCTTTGCATGTATTTAAGCGTTTTTATAGGTAATATGATGAAAAAACAATCAAAAACACTTGTTTTTGGTAATGTTATTCTGCTTCTGCATGCATGCGTTTTAGCGATTTGGTATGTAAGGAGCTGAAAAACACTTCAAGGCAAGTTCTTGGTAAAAGTTGGTTTTATTGCAATGTAATATGATTGCCTTGCTTTTTAGTGCTTTATTGCCTAACACGCTCGAAAAACACTCAAAAGACACTTCTGGTAATGTCATTTTTTCCCACATAAAGCTACTTTCGCATGCTGTTTGGGGTTTTGCTAACTAAGAATGTGAAAAAAACACTCAAAATACACGCATTTGGTAATGTTGTTCTGTTTCCCAATTAAGATTGTTATTCATGAATTTCAGCATTTTGGTATCTAAGAACTTCTTTTTATACACGAATTTTTGCGTTTTTTGCGTTGTGGTTCTTGTGAACCACAAGTTCTTTTGCCCAAAAATAAAAAGACACTCATTATACACGTTTCTCGTTATGTCCTTTTGTCTCATAATAAGGAGTCCTTTGCATCCATTTTCGCGTTTTTTGTAGGTAACAAGCTCAAAAACACCTAAAAATATACCTTTTTGGTAATGTTATTCTAGTTCTTCATATTGGTTGGTTTGCATCCGTTTTAGCGTTTTTCTACGTAAAACACCGAAAAGACACGTTTTCAGTAATTTTGTTTTCGATTCCCAAAGAATATTGCCAGAATTTTGGCAACTTAGTACCTGTGAAGATGAATAACAAAAAAAAATTATATTATTTATTTATTTTTCTCTATAAAGAGTGTTATTTGTGGGTTTTAGCTTTTTTGGTACTTAAGGAACATAAAAACACTCATAATACACGTTTCTCTTAATGTTTTTATAAATAACATGATCAAAAACACTCAAAATACATGTTTTTGGTAATGTTACTCTGTTTCTCCATAAAGGGTGTTTTGCATGCGTTTTAACGTTTTGGTATGTATGGAGTTAAAAAAAACACTTAAAGACAAGTTCTTCGTAAAAGTTGGTTTTATTCCCATGTAATGTGATTGTTCTGCTTTTTAGTGCTGTGTTTCATATCACGCTCAAAAACACTCAAAACACTCTTTTCTGGAAATATCATTTTTTTTTCCACATATAGCTAGTTTCGCATGTAATTTGGAATTTTCGTAACTAAGAATGTGAAAAACACTCAAAAAACACACATTTGGTAAGGTAGTTCTGTCTCTCAATTAAAAGTGTTATTCATGCATTTCAGCATTTTTGTATGTAAGAAACTTCTCTATATACACGAGTTTTTTGCGTTTTTTGCCTTGTGGTTCGTGTGAAACTATAAAACACTCATTATACACGTTTCTCGTAATGTTCTTTTGTTTCCCAATATAGAGTGCTTTCCATCCATTTTCGCATTTTTTTTAGGTAACAAGCTGAAAAAACACTCAAAATATATCTTTTTGGTAATGTTATTCTATTTCTTCATTTTGGTTGTTTTCCATCCGTTTTAGCATTTTCTACGTAAAACACCGATAAGACACGTTTTCAGTAATTTTGTTTTGGATTCCCATATAGATTGACTTTCTTGGGTTTTATCGTGTTGGTTCCTAACATGCTGAAAAACACTCATAAGACAATTTTCTGGCAAACACGTTTAATTTCCCCATATAGGTGGCTTTGCATGCACTTAAGGGGTTTGGTACATAACAGTCCGAAAAAAAAAGCTACATTTAACTTTTTTGATAATGTTCTTATTTCATATAATATCCTGAACTTTGCCCGAATTTTGGCACCTCTTTACCTGTGAAGATGAATAAGAATGAAAAACAAATATCGTATTTTTTTTATTTATTTATTTATTTTTTCTTAATAAAGAGTGTAATTTGTGGCTATTAGCTTTTTCGTACTTAATGAACTTAAAAACACTCATAATACACGTTTCTCGTAATGTCCTTTCATTTCCCAAAATTGGGTTCTTTGCATGTATTTAAGCGTTTTTATTGGTAACGATCAAAAACACTGAAAATACATGTTTTTGGTAATGTTATTCTGTTTCACCATAAAGTGTATTTTGCATGCATATTAGTGTTTTGGTATATAAGGAGCTCAAATACACTTAAAGGCAAGTTCTTGTTAAAAATTGGTTTAATTTCAATGTAATGTGATTGCCCTGCTTTTTAGTGCTTTATTGCCTAACACGCTAAAAAAAAACACTCAAAAGACATTTTTCTGGTAATGTCATTTTTTTTCCCACATAAAGCTGGTTTCGCATGTAACTTGGGGTTTTGGTAACTAAGAATGTGAAAAACACTCAAAATACTCACATTTGGTAAAATAGTTCTGTTTCTCAATTAAAATTCTTATTTATGAGTTTCAGCATTTTGGAATGTAAGAAACTTCTTTATATACACGAGTTTTTGCGGTTTTTGCCTTGTGGTTCTTGTGAAACTATAAAACACTCATTATACTCGTTTCTCGTAATGTCCATTTGCTTCCCAATATAGAGTGCTTTCCATCCATTTTCGCGTTTTTTGTAGGTAACAATTTCAAAAACTCAAAATATATCTTTCTTTGTGGTAATGTTATTCTATTTCTTCATTTTTGTTGGTTTGCATCCGTTTTAGCGTTTTCTACGTAAAACACCGAAAAGACACGTTTTCAGTAATTTTGTTTTGAATTCCCATATAGATTGACTTTCTTGGGTTTTATCGTGTTGGTTCTTAACATGATGAAAAACACTCATAAGACAGTTTTCTGGCAAAGACGTTTAATTTCCCCATATAGGTGGCTTTGCATGCACTTTAGGGGTTTGGTACATAACAGTCCGAAAAAAAAAAGCTAAATTTAACTTTTTTGATAATGTTCTTATTTCATAAAATTTTTTGAACTTTGCTCGAATTTTGGCATCTCTTTACCTGTGAAGATGAATAAGAATGAAAAAAATATATTGTTTTTTTTATTTATTTATTTGTTTTTTCTTAATAAGGAGTATAATTTGTGGCTATTAGCTTTTCGTACTTAATGAACTTAAAAACACTCATAATACACGTTTCTCGTAATGTCCTTTCATTTTCCAAAAATAGGGTTCTTTGCATGTATTTAAGCGTTTTTATTGGTTACATGATCAAAAACACTGAAAATACATGTTTTTGGTAATGTTATTTTGTTTCACCATGAAGTGTATTTTGCATGCGTTTTAGTGTTTTGGTATATAAGGAGCTCAAAAACACTAAAAGGCAAGTTCTTATTAACAATCGGTTTTATTCCAATGTAATATGATTGCCCTGCTTTTCAGTGCTTCTTTGCCTAACACGCTCAAAAACAGCCAAAAGACATTTTTCTGGTAATGTCATTTTTTCCCACATAAAGCTGGTTTCGCATGCAATTTGGGGTTTTGGTAACTAAGAATGTAAAAAAGCACTCAAAATACACACATTTAGTAAGATTGTTCTGTTTCTCAATTAAGAGTGTTGTTCATGAGTTTCAGCATTTTGGTATCTACGAAACCTCTTCATATACACTAGCTTTTGCATGTTTTGCCTTATGGTTCTTTTGAACTATAAAACACTCATTATACACTTTTCATTTTCTCCATAAAAGGTGTTTTGCATGCGTTTTAGCGTTTTCGTATGTAATGAGATCAAAAACACTTAAAGGCAAGTTCTTGGTAAAAGTTGTTATTATTCCCATGTCATGTGATTCCCCTGCTTTTTAGTGCTTTATTGCCTAACACGCTCAAAAACACTCAAAACACACTTTTCTGGTAATATCGTTTTTTTTTTTTTCCCACATAAAGCTAGTTTTGCATGGAATTTGGGGTTTTGCTAACTAAGAATGTGAAAAAAAAATCAAAACACAGGATTTAGTAAGGTTGTTCTATTTCTTAATTAAAAGTGTTATTTATGAGTTTCAGCGTTTTGGTATGTAAGAAACTTTTCTAATACACACATTTAGTAAGGTATTTCTGTTTCAAAATTAAAAGTGTTATTGATGAATTTCAGCTTTTTGGTATGTAAGAACTTCTTTATGTACACGAGTTTTTGAGTTTTTTACCTTGTGGTTCTTGTCAAACTATAAAACACTCATACACGTTTCTCGTAATGTCCTCTTCTTTGCCAATATAAAGTGCTTTCCATCCATTTTTCCATTTTTTGTTGGTAACAAGCTCAAAAACACATGAAAATATATTTT
Source organism: Scylla paramamosain (assembly GCF_035594125.1). Classification (NCBI taxonomy): domain Eukaryota; kingdom Metazoa; phylum Arthropoda; class Malacostraca; order Decapoda; family Portunidae; genus Scylla; species Scylla paramamosain. The sequence continues at coordinate 1,189,812 of NC_087198.1, forward strand.
TTTTGTAATGTTATTCTATTTCTTCATATTGGTTGGTTTGCATTCGTTTTTGCGTTTTTCTACGTAAATCACTGAGAAGACACGTTTTAAGTAATATTGTTCAGATTGCTGAAAAACACTCAAAAGACAGGTTTCTGGTAAAGTCGTGAAATTTCCCCATATAGGTGCATTTGCATGCACTTCAGAGTTTGTACATAACTCCGGAAAAAAGCTAAAATTATTTTTTTATAATGATTTTTTTTTACAAAATTTACATGAATTTTGCCAGAATTTTGGCATCTCGGTACCTATGAAGATGAATAAGAATTTTTTTTCTCTCTATAAAAAGTTATTTGTGGGTTTTAGCTTTTTGGTACTTAATGAACTTAAAAACACTCATAATACACGATTTTCGTAATGTCCTCTCATTTTCCAAACATAGGGTTCTTTGCATTTATTTAGGCATTTTTATAGGTAACATGATCAAAAACACTCAAAATACATGTTTCTGGTAATGTTATTCTGTTTCTCCATAAAGGGTGTTTTGCAAGCGTTTTAGCGTTTTGGTATGTAAGAAGCTCAAAAATACGTAAAGGCAGGTTCTTGGTAAAAGTTGGTTTTATTCCTATATAAAGTGATTGCCCTCCTTTTTAGTGCTTTAGTGCCTATCACGCTCAAAAACACTCAAAAAACACTTTTTTGGTAATATCATTTTTTTTCCCACATAAAGCTAGTTTCGCATGCAATTTTTGGTTTTCGTAACTAAGAATGTGAAAAGCACTCAAAATACATGCATTTCGTAAGGTTTTTCTGTATTCTTAATTAAGAGTGTTATTTCTGAGTTTTACCATTTTGGTATCTAAGAAACTTCTCCATATACACCGAGTTTTGCGATTTTTGCCTTGTGGCTGTTGTGAAACTATAAAACACTCATTATACACGTTTCTCGTAATGTCCTTTTGTATCCCAATATAGAGTGCTTTCCATCCATTTTCGCGTTTTTTGAAGGTAAGAAGCTCAAAAACACTCAAAATATACCTTTTTGTTAATGTTATTCTATTTCTCCATATTCGTTGGTTTGCATCCGATTTAGCGTTTTTCTACGTAAAACACTGAAAAGACACTTTTTCAGTAATTTTGTGATGGATTCCCACATTGAGTGACTTCCATATTATTTATTGTTTTGGTGGCTAACATGCTGAAAAAAACCCACAAAAGACAGGTTTCTGGTAAGGTCGTTTAATTTCCCCATATAGGTGGCTTTGCATGCACTTTAGGGTTTGGTACATAACAGTCCGAAAAAAAAGCTAAAATTAACTTTCTCACCAGACGCAAGGTAGGCAATGCCTGTCAGTGTCCGGCCTCTACGAATCTTCTCCAAAGGTCTCTATCCATGAAATCCTCATCTCTGGTTATTTCTTGTAGATTTCTTCCTCTTCGTTCAGCAGCTTCTTCAATTCCCTGCATCCATCGCTTCCTAGGTCGTCCCACCGGCCTCCTGCCTAGAGGAACCCATTCTAGAAACTTCCTTGCGTATCTTGTATCTTCCATTCTTCGGACATGTCCATACCATCTCAATTTGTTCTTTTCAATTATCTTCAGTACAGATGTTATCCCTAATCTCTCTCTGGTTTCTTCATTTCTAATTCTATCAAGTCTGGTCACACCTCGGATCATTCTCAGAACTCTCATTTCTGCTGCTTGTATTTGTGAAGATGTTCTTGTTGTCAGTGTCCAAGTTTCTGACCCATATAGAAGTATTGGTCTTAGTATTGTTGTAAATATTATGGTTTTAGCTTTTGTTGGAATATTCTTATCTTTAAGTATGGGATACAATGCACTGACATTTGCATTGTACTTCTGTATTCTATTTAAAATTTCTATATTCTGTCTGTTTTCCTCGTCGAAAAGTACTCCCAGATAACAAAATTTGTCGGTCTGCTTCAGTTTAACGTTTTCTATGTAAATATTACATTCCTCCTTTATTCTGCCAACTTTCATTATTTCTGTTTTTTGTTTGTTCATTCTCATTCCTTCCCTATTTAAGACATCATTCCATCTTGTCATGGCCTCTTGAAGATCTTGTTGGCTTCCTGTCACGACAGCGACATCGTCTGCATAGGCCAGCGTGATCTCTTTATCCTCCCTTACACACACTTCCTTCAGGCATCTGTCCATGTACATAATGAATAGCAAAGGAGAGAGCACTCCCCCTTGTCTCACTCCTGTCTTAATGCTAAACCATTCACTCTCCAGCTCTCTGTTCTTGACTCTGCTCTCCGTGTTCTTATATATACTCTTAATTACTCGTATCAGTTTACAGTTTATGCCGTAGTCTTGATGTTGTAAGACTCTCCACAAGCAATCTCTTCTAATTCTATCAAAGGCTTTTTCCAGATCTATAAAAGCCACATATTTATCAATGCTCCACTCCCAATTCTTTTCCATTATCATCTTTAAAGTGAACACTAGATCTGTCGTGCTCCTATTGGGCCTGAAACCATACTGCCATATTCCTAGTTTCTCCTCGACACAGGTTCTTAATCTTTTCTCAACTATTCTTTCATACAATTTTCCAACATGAGATAACAGGGATATACCTCTATAATTTGCACAATCTGTTGTACTGCCTTTCTTATATATTGGACATACTATTGCTTTGTGCCAGTCATGGGGCACTTTCTCCTCTTTCCACGCATTACTGAAAATGTACCTCATCCACTCTACACATTCTTCCCCAGCAGCTTTAAATAGCTCTATAGGGAGCTCGTCGTCCCCTGGGGCTTTGCCGCTTCTCATCTTCTTTAGTGCCTCCTTCACTTCCTCTATACTGATCTCATTCGGGTTCTCTCCTTGTTCCTCCTGTATATCTAGATTCCGCTCTTCATCCACTTCCACATCCTCCACATTTAGAAGTTCTTGGAAGTATTCTCTCCATCTTTCTTCAATCTCCTGTGGTTTTGTTAGTAGTTCTCCTGTTTTGTTCATTATTGCATATGTTGATTCCTTATTTCCTTTCCTATAGTTCTTAGCCATGCTATACAATAATTTTCTTGTTCCTTCTACGTCTCTCTCTAGATCTTGACCAATCTTGATCCACATGTCCTCCTTGGCTGCTCTTTTGGTTGCTTCTGCACTGTTTCGTTTATCTACGTAATCTTCTCTATCTTCAATGTTTCTTGTTTTCATCCATTTTCTGAAAGATCTTGTTTTTTCTTTGACTGCTTCCTTAACATCATAAGTCCACCATGCAGTACTTTTCTTTTTGGTTCCATATTTGATTTTAATACCAACTGTCTCCTCAGCTGCCCCATACACAGTGTTCTTGAATTTATTCCATTGTTCTTCTATGTTCATTTCTTCCAATTCCAGTTCGGTTGGTTTTCGTATTGTTACCAGTTGCCGCAGTGCTTGCTTCTTCTCTTCGTCCTTGAGGTTTTCCAGTTTGAATCTCTTTTGCTTTTTCTTGATTTTTTCCTTTGGTTTTACAATTTTCAATTTAGCCACCACCAACCTGTGGTCAGAGTCTAAGGACACAGATGGTATGGTCCTAACATCTTTAAATATGTTTTTCTTGTTGGTGAGAAACAGGTCAATCATTGACCTCTCAGTATATCCTTGTTGTGCTGCATTCCACCGATACCATGTCCATTTATGGCTCTCCTGATGTTTATAATAAGTATTCATAATGGACATGTTATTCATCACACAATAATCTATTATTCTTTCTCCCTCCTGGTTCCTTTCGCCAATGCTAAACTCTCCGATGACGTGCTCTACTCCATCTCTATTCTGTCCGACATGTCCATTCATGTCTCCCATGACAATGACATTCTCGTGATGTCTTATTGTTTCTGTCATTTCCTGTAGAGTTTCATAAAACTGCTCTTTCTCCCTCAGACTTCTGCCCTGTTGTGGAGCATATGTTTGGATAATGCTAATTTTTGTCTGTTCTATAGTTAACGTTATACCCATCACTCTCTCATTTCTGCAGTCCATACTGTCCATCCTTTCTGCCATCAGTGGTGACATCATTATAGCAACCCCATGTCTTCCATCCTCATTACCACTATATATGATCTTATAATTTTCATGTAATGTTTTTTCTCCTTTCCCTTTGATTCTAGTTTCACATAATCCAACGATTTCCAGCTTTCTTTCCTTCATCATCTCTATTATTTCCTCTTCTTTATCCTTGAATGTTGCCAAGTTTATCGTTGCAATCTTTATTGTCTTTTGTTTCCTATTTTCATTTCCAGTTCCATTCCGGTTCGTTACCCTTTGGTCAGTCCGATTCCGAGGCACGTTCTGCGTTTCTTGAGCAAAATCTGTAACACCAGTGGCTTGCTAGGCCTATCCTGGCTCTTCGGAACTGTTAATTAGTCCTTTCCTGCTGCTTATTGCCCCCAACTGGTTACAGGGAATCTCCTACTAGTCCCCGGGCAAGCCTGCAGGTTAGGGTAAGCCGCGACACTTCTTCAAAGTTACACAGTTCCTTGTTCATGTGGAGTAGGCCCATGAACCGTCGCGGATAAAATTAAACTAAAATTAACTCTTTTTCATAATGTTCTTTTTTCACATAATTTCCCTGAATTTAGGCAGAATTTTAGCATCTCGGTACCTATGAAGATGAATAAAAAAAAATCCTATTTTTTTATTTTTTTATTTTTTTTTCTCTATAAATTGTGTTATTTGTGGGTTTTAGCTTTTTGGTACTTAAAGAACTTAAAAACACTCATAATACACGTTTCTCGAAATGTCCTTTCGTTTCTCAAACATAAGATTCTTTGCATGTATTTAAGCGTTTTTATAGGTAACATGATCAAAAACACTCAAAATACATGTTTTTGGTAATGTTATTCTGTTTCTAAATAAACGGTGTTATGCATGCGTTTTAGCGTTTTGGTATATAAGGAGCTCAAAAACACTTAGAAAAAACACTTGGTAAAAGTTGATTTTTTTCCCATGTAATGTGATTGCCCTGCTTTTTAGTGCTTTATCGCTTATCATGCAATCACACTTAAAGGACACTTTTCTGGTAATATCATTTTTTTTCCACATATAGCTACTTTCACATAAAATTTGGGGTTTTGGTAACAAAGAATGTGAAAAACACTCAAAATACATGCATTTGGTAAGGTTGTTCTGTTTCTCAATTTAGAGTGTTATTTTCTTTATAAAGCTTTTTGGTACTTATGGAACTTAAAAACACATAATACACGTTTCTCATAATGTCCTTTCGTTTCCCAGACATAGGGTTCTTTGCATGTATTTAAGCGTTTTTAGAGGTAACATGATCAAAAACACTCAAAATAAATGTTTTTGGTAATGTTAATCTGTTTCTCCATAAAGGGTGTTTTGCATGTGTTTTAGCGTTTTGGTACATAAGGAGTTAAAAAACACTTAAAAGTTGGTTTTATTCCCATGTAATGTGATTGCCCTCCTTTTTAGTACTTTATTGCCTAACTCTCTCAAAAACCCTCAAAAGATATTTTCTGGTAATGTCATTGTTTTGCATGCAATTTGGGGTTCTAATAACTAAGAATGTGAAAAACACTCAAAATATACGCATTTAGTAATGTTATTCTGTTTCTTAATTAAGAGTGTTATTCAGGAGTTTCAGCATTTTGGTATCTAAGAAACTTCTCCATATACACTAGTTTTTGCGTTTTTTGCTTCGTGGTTCTTGTGAAACTATAAAATACTCATTATACACGTTTCTCGTAATGTCTTTTTATTTCCCAATATAGAGTGCTTTGCATCCATTTTCACGTTTTTTTTTTTTTTTTGTTGGTCACAAGCTCAAAAATACTTAAGATATACCTTTTTGGTAATGTTATTCTATTTCTTCATATTGGTCTGTTTGCATCCGTTTTAGCGTTTTTTTTTTACGTAAAACACTGAAAAGAGACGTTTTCAGTAATTCTGTTTTGGATTCCCATATAGAGTGACTGCCATATTATTTATCGTTTTGGTGTCTAATATGCTGAAAAACACTCAAAAGGCAGTTTGTAAAGTCGTTTAATTTCCCCATATAGATGGCTTTGCATGCACTTTAGGGTTTGGTACATAACAGTCCGAAAAAAAAAAGCTAAAATTAACTTTTTCGATAATGTTCTTTTATCCACATAATTTCCCTGAATTTTAACAGAATTTTGGCATCTCGGTACCTCTGAAGATAAATAACAAAAAAAAAAAAAAATTATTATTTTCTTTTATTTTATTTATTATTTTTATTTATTGTTTTTTTTTTTTTTTGTTTCTTCATAAAGAGTGTTATTTGTGGGTTTTAGCTTTTTGGTATTTAAGAAACTTAAAAACATTTATAATACATGTTTCTCGTAATGTCCTTTCGTTTCCCAATCATAGGATTCTTTGCATGTATTTAAGCGTTTTTATAGGTAACATGATGAAAAACACTCAAGGTTTTTGTAATGTTTTTGTTTTTCTCCATAAAGGATTTTTTGCATTTGTTTTAGCGTTTTGGTATGTAATGAGCTCAAAAATATTTAACGGCAAGTTCTTGGTAAAAGTTTCTTTTATTCACATGTAATGTGATTGCCCTTCTTTCAAGTACTTTATTGCCTAACACGCTCATAAACACTGAAAAAAAATTTTCTGGGAATATAATTTTTTCCCCACATAAACCTAGTTTCGCATGCAATTTCGTATTTTGGTGACAAAGAATGTGAAAAACACTCAAAATACACGCATTTGGTAAGGTTGTTCTGTATCTCAATCAAGAGTGTTATTCATGAGTTTCAGCATTTTGGTATCTAAGAAACTTTTGCCTTGTGGTTGTTGTGAAACTATAAAACACTCATTATACAGGTTTCTCGTAATGTCCTTTTGTTTCCCAATATAGAGTGCTTTGCATCCATTTTCGCGTTTTTTGTAGGTAACAGGCTCAAAAACACTCAAAATATACTTTTTGTCACAATTTAGGGTGCTTTGCATGCACCCTAAATTTACTAACAACACTACTAATTCCACTATCCAAGTCATTGACATATATTACAATTTAGGGTGCTTTGCATGCACCCTAAATTTACTAACAACACTACTAATTCCACTATCCAAGTCATTGACATATATTACAATTTAGGGTGCTTTGCATGCACCCTAAATTTACTAACAACACTACTAATTCCACTATCCAAGTCATTGACATATATTACAAACAACATTTGCCCTAATACTAATAATCCCTTTGTCACCCCACTAATTACTTGACCCCACTCGGATTTAGAGCCGTTTATTACAACACTCTGTCGCCTGCCGCTTGGCCATGACGTTATCCAGATTACTTATAACCTTTTTCCAATTCTTAAATACTGTGGAATATATTTCATCTGGTCCTAGTGACTTGAACTTTTCAGCTTATCTATCTCCTGTTCCACTATCTCTTTAGTTATGGTAATATCTGTCAGCTTCTCAGTATCTTCTACTCTAAATATCTTGTCACTATTCGGCAAATCCTGCATGTTTTCCTGGGCAAAGACAGTTAAAAAATACTCGTTCACAATTTTACTAATCTCCTCCCAACAACTAAGCAGGTCCCATTCTGCTGTCTTCAAGGAACTATTGTTTCTCTATTCTTCGTCTTATATGCCTGATAAAATTCCTTGGGGTCTATCTTCGCTTGGCTGGCTACCTTTAATTCATAACTATTTTTAGCTTTCCTTGTTAAACTCCTGACTTTTCTAATTCATTATATTATGGCCTTAAAACCACTTTCCCTGTCTTTAATCTCATATATACTTCTCTTTCGCCCTATGTAATGTTTTAACCTCTCATCCATTTATGATAATTTTTCTGCGATCTTATTCTTGTGTAAGGGATGTTCCCTAACTGTCCTGAATGTAATTTATCAACGAAATATTTATTTCGCTTCTCTATAAAGGGTGTTTTGCTTGAGTTTTAGCGTTTCTGTACATAAGAACCTTTAAAACACGTTTTTAGTAATGCTATTTTGTATTCCTTTATGGAGCGTTTTCCATGCTTTTCAGCGTTTTGGTGTCTAACACGTTGAAAAACACTCAAAAGACACGTTGATGAAAATGTCGTTTCGTTTCCCGATAAAGGGGGCTTCCAATGCATTTTGTCTTTTGGTACTTAACAATATGAAAAAAAAAGTTTAAGTAAAAGTTTTCGGTTGAGTTATTTTTCCATATAAAGTTCTAATCATGTGTTTTTGAGTCTGGGTACCTAGAAAGCTCAAAATCTCTCATAATACACTTTTCTCGTAATGTCCTTTCTTTTCTCCATGAAAGATGCTTTGCGTGTAATTTGGCACTTTTATACTTAACAAGCACAAAAACAATCAAAATACAAGTTTTTGGTAATGCTAATTTGTTTCTCCGTAAAGGTTGTTTTGCATGCGTTTCAGCGATTTCGGACGTAAGAAGGTCAAAAACACTCTAAAGATACTTTCTTGGTAATGTTATTTTATATTGCCAAATAGGGTACTTTCAATGCTTTTTAGCATTTTGATTCCTAACACTCAAGTAAACACTCAAAAGACACGTTTCCTGTAATATGGTTTTGCTTCTTCATATAGGGATCTGCATGCATTATGATGTTTTGCTACATAATGTGAAAAACGCTCAAAATAAAGATTTTAGGTAATGTTCTTTTTCTCTATATAGGGTGCTATTCATCCTTTTTAGCGTTTTGGTACTTAGGAAGCTTACTTAGAAAGCTCAGAAACACAAATAAAACTTGTTTCTCCAAACGTCTTTCCATTTTCCCATAAAGATTGCTTTTGTATGTATTTTGACGTTTTGGTACATAAAAAGGAAAAAAATAACACAAAAAAAACACGTTTTTGGTGATGTTCTGTTTCTCTATTAAGAGATATATAATATATTTAATTTTCATTCAGGCGGTTTAGTGTTTGGTACCTAAGAGACTCAAAACTCTGATAATACACGTTTCTCGTAATATCCTATCATTTCCTCATACAGGGTGCTTTAAATGCATTTTTAAGATGATGTACGTAACAGACTCAAAAAGACTCAAAATACACGTTTTTAGTAATTTTTTTTCTGTTTGGTAAGATTATTCGTGTTTGTTGCACGCGTTTTAGCGTTTTGGAACGTAAAAAGTTTAAAACACTTAAAAGACATGCTTATTATTTTGCATTTCTATGTAAGGTGCTTTCCATGCTATTTAGCGTTTTCGTGCTTAACACGCGGAAAAACACATAAAAACACATTTCTTACATTGTTGTTTAATTTTCTCGTATAGCGAGCATGCATTATGGTGTTTTGCTACCTGACAATGTGAAAAACATTCAAATTACACGATTTTGGTAAAGTTTTTTTCTTTCTCCATTTTTGCGTTTTGGTACCTGAGAAGCTAAAAAAAAAAAAAAAAAAACTCATAATACACGTTTTTTTCATGTCCTTTCGTTTCCTCATATAGGCTGTTTTTGGTGCTTTGGTACCTAACAGGGTGTTTGCATGTATTTTGACATTTTTGTTCGTAAGAACCTAAAAAAAACACTCTAAAGACACGTTTTAGTAAAGTTCTTTTGTATTCTCCTATGGGGTGATTTCGTTGCTTCTTACTGATTTGGTGCCTAACACGCCCAAAAAATAACAAAAGACAAGTTTGTAGTGATTTCGTTTCGTTTCTTCATATAGGTTGCTTTACATGCATGTTGGCGTTTTGGTAATTATCAATGTAAAAAAATACACGTTTTTGGTAAGTTTGTTCTTTTTCTTCAGAGCACTATTGAAGTACTGATTTGGTACTTAAGAAAGTAATAAAAAAACAACAAAAAAAAAAATTTCTCGTAATGTCCTTTTTATTTCCATATGCAGGGTGATTTGTTTGATGACAGGCGATTTTGTACATAATAAGCTCAAAAAAAAATACACGTTTTTGGTTAATGTATTCTGTTTCTCTATATATGGAATTTTTATACGTTTTTAAAGTCGTTTCATATATCTATATATGGGTCTTTGCATGAATTTTGGCTTTTTGGTAACTAACAATGTCATAACACTCAAAATGCACTTTTTTTTTTTTTGGCAGTATTGTTCTGTTTCTCAATATAGAGTGTTTTCATGCGTTTTACCCTTTTGATACTAAGAAAATAAAAAACACTCATAATGCACGTTTCTCGTAATGTCTTTTAATTGTTCCCATATAGGGTATTTCCGATTCATTTAGGCGTTTTTTTACGTAACAATCTTACAAAAGACTCAAAATACTTGTTTTGTATGCGTTTTAGCGTTTCCTTATGTAAGGAGCTTAAAAACACTTAAAGGCAAGTTATTGGTACAAGATGGTTTTATTCCCATGTAATGTGATTGCCCTGCTTTTTTAGTGCATTATTGCCTAACACGCTCAAAAAAAAAAAAACTTAAAAGACACTTTTCTGGTAATATTTTTTTTCACACATAAAGCTAGTTTCGCATGCAATTTGGGGTTTTGGTAAGAATGTTAAAAAGATTCAAAATACACCCATTTGGTAAAGTTGTTCTGTTTCCCAATTGAGTGTTATTCATGAATTTCAGCATTTTGGTATAAAAGAAACATCTCCATATACATGAGTTTTTGCGTGTTTTGCCTTGTGGTTCTTGTGAAACTATAAAACACTCATTTTACACGTTTCTCGTAATGTCCTTTTCTTTCCCAATATAGAGTGCTTTGCAACTATTTTCGCGTTTTCTGTAGGTAACAAGCTCAAAAACACTCATAATATAACTTTTTAGTAATATTATTCTATTTCTTCATATTGGTTGGTTTGCATCCGTTTTAATGTTTTTCTAATTAAAACACTAAAAAGACACGTTTTCAGTAATTTTGTTTTGGATTCCCATATAGAGTGACTTCCATATTATTTATCGTTTTGGTGCCTAACTTGCTGAAAAACACTGAAAAGACAGGTATCTGGTAAAGTCGTTTAATTTCCTCATATAGGTGGCTTTGCATACACTTTAGGGTTTGGTACATAACAGTCCGAAAAAAAAGAAGCTAAAATTAACTTTTTTCATATTATTTTTTTTCACATAATTTCCCTGAATTTTGCCAGATTTTTTGCATCTGTATGAAGATAAATAACAAAAAAAAATATCCTTGTTTTTATTTATTTATTTATTTTCTCTATAAAGATTATTATTTGTGGGTTTTAACTCTTTTCGTACTTATGGAACTTAAAAACACTCATAATACACGTTTCTGGTAATGTCCTTTCGTTTCCCAAACATAGATTTCTTTGCATGTATTTAAGCGTTTTTATACGTAACAGATCAAAAACACCGAAAATTAATGTTTTTCGTAATGTTATTTTGTTTCTCCATAAGGGGTGTTTTGCATGCATTTTAGTGTTTTGGTATGTAAGGAGCTGAAAAACACTTAAAGACAAGTTCTTGGTAAATGTTGGTTTTATTCCCATGTAATGTCATTTCCCTGCTTTTTTGAGCTTTATTGCCTAACACGCTCAAAAACACTCAAAAAACACTTTTTTTTCTGGTAATGTCATTTATTTCCCACATAAAGCTAGTTTCGCATGTAATTTCGAGTTTTGTGAAAACAACTCAAAATACACGCATTTGGTAAGGTTGTTCTGTTTCTCAATTAAGAGTGTTATTCATGAATTTCAGCGTTTTGGTATCTAAGAAACATCTTCATATACACGAGTTTTTGCTTGTTTTTTCCTTGTGGTTCTTGTGAAACTATAAAACACATTATAAACGTTTTTCGTAATGTCCTTTTGTTTCCCAATATAGAGAGATTTGCATCCATTTTCGCTCAAAAACAAAAAAAATAATATCTTTTTTGGTAATATTATTCTATTTCATGATATTGGTTGATTTGCATTCGTTTTAGCGTTTTTCTACGTAAAACACTGAAAAGACACGTTTTCAGTAATTTTCCTTTGGATTTCCATACAGACTGACTTCCATATTATTTATTGTTTTGGTGCCTAACATACTGAAAAACAGGCAAAAGACAGGTTTCAGGTAAAGTCGTTTAATTTCCCCATATAGGAGGCTCTATATGCAGTTTAGGGTTTGGTACATAACAGTCTGAAAAAAAAAAAGCTAAAATTAACTTTTTTTATTTTTTTTCACATAAATTCCCTGAATTTTGCCAAAATTTTGGCATCTCGGTACCTATGAAAATTAATAACAAAAAAAAAAAAATGCTATTTTTTTCATTTATTTATTTATTTTTGGTACTTAAGGAACGTATAAACACTCATAATACTCGTTTCCCGTAATGTCCTTTTGTTTCCTAAAGATAAGGTTCTTTGCATGTATTTAAGCGTTTTAATAGGTAACATGATCAAAAACACTCAAAATATACCTTTTTCATAATGTTATTCTATTTCTTCATATTGGTTGGTTTCCATCCGTTTTAGCGTTTTTCTACGTAAAACACAGAAAAGACACGTTTTCAGTAATTTTGTTTTTGATTCCCATATAGAGTGACTTCCATGTTATTTATCGTTTTGATGCCTAACATGCTGAAAAAAACACTCAAAAGACAGGTTTCTTGTAAAGTCGTTTAATTTCCCCATATAGGTAGCTTTGCATACACTTTAGGGTTTGGTACATAACAGTCCGAAAAAAAGCTAGAATTAACTTTTTTCATAATATTATTTTTTCACGTAATTTTCCTGAATTTTGCCAGAATTTTTGCATCATGGTACCTATGAAGATCAATAAAAAAAAAATGCTGTTTTTATTTTTTTTATTTTTTTTTCTCTATAAAGAGTGTTATTTGTGGGTTTTAGCTTTTTGGTACTTAAGGAACTTCTAAACACTCATAATACACATTCTTCGCAATGTCCTTTCATTCCCAAACATAGGGTTCTTTGCATGTATTTAGGCGTTTTTATTGGTAACAATCCCAAAAACACTCAAAATACATGTTTTTTGAGAATGTTATTCTGTTTTTGCATAAAGGGTGTTTTGCATGGGTTTTAGCGTTTTGGTATGTAAGGAGCTCAAAAAAAATTAAAAGCAAGTTCTTGGTAAAAGTTGGTTATATTCCCATGTAATGTGATTGCCCTGCTTTTTAGTGCTTTATTACATAACACGCTGAAAATCACTAAAAAGACACTTTTTTTAGTAATTTTTTTTTTCCACAGTTCCGCATGTAATTTGGGGTTGGACCACTAAGAATGTGAAAAAAAAAACACTCAAAATACACTCATTTCCTAAGATTGTTCTGTTTCTCAATTAAGAGTATTATTCATGAGTTTCAGCATTTTGGTATCTAAGAAACTTCTCCATAGATACGAGTTTTTGCGTTTTTTGCCTTATGGTTCTTGAAAAGTATTAAAACATTCATTATACAATTTTCTTGTAATATCCTTTTTTATTCCCAATACAGACTGCTTTACATTCATTTTTACGTTTTTTGTAGGTAACAAGCTCAAAAACACTCAACTTTTTTGTAATGTTATTCTATTTCTTCATATTGGTTGGTTTCCATCCGTTTTAGGGTTCTACGCTAAAACTGAAAAGACACGTTTCCAGTAATATTGTTGAAATAACGGAAAACAGCGACACGTTTCTTGTAAAGTCGTGTAATTTCCCCATATAGGTGGCTTTGCATGCACTTCCGGGTTTCGTACATAACTCCGGAAAAAGCTAAAATTATTTTTTTTCACATAATTTCCCTGAATTTTCTCAGAATTTTGGCATCTCGGTACCAATGAAGATGAGTAACAAAAAAAAAATCTATTTAAAAAAAAAAAAAAATTTCTCTATAAAGTGTTATTTGTGGGTTTCAGATTTTTGGTACTTAAGGAACTTAAACATACTCATAATACACGTTTTTCGTAATGTCCTTTCGTTTCACAAACATAGCGTTCTTTGCATGTATTTAAGCGATTTTATAGGTAACATGATCAAAAACACTCAAAATACATGTTTTTGGTAATGTTATTCTGTTTTTCCATAAAGGTTGTTTTGCATGTGTTTAGCGGTTTGGTATGTAAGAAGTTAAAAAACACTTAAAGGCAAGTTCTTCGTAAAATTTGGTTTTATTCCAATGTAATGTGATTGTTCTGCTTTTAAGTGTTTTGTTGCATATAACGCTCAAAAACACTCAAAAGACACTTTTCTGGTAATGTCATTTTTTTCCCACATAAAGCTAGTTTCGCATGTAATTTGGGATTTTCATAACTAGGAATGTGAAAAACACTCAAAATATACACATTTGGTAAGGTAGTTCTGTTTTTCAATTAAAAGTGTTATTCTTGAGTTTTAGCGTTTTGGTATGTAAGAAACTTCTCTATATACACGAATTTTTGCGATTTTTTGCCTTGTGGTTCTTGTGAAACTATAAAACACTCATTATACACGTTTCTCGTAACGTCTTTTGCTTACCTATATAGAGTGCTTACCATCCATTTGCGCGTTTTTTGTAAGTGAAAAGCTCAAAAACACTTTTTGGTAATGTTAATCTATTTCTTCATATTTGTTGGTTTGCATCCGTTTCAGCGTTTTTCTACGTAAAACACTGAAAAGACATGTTTTCAGTAATTTTGTTTTGGATTCACATATTGACTGACTTCCATATTATTTATCGTTTTAGTGCCTAACATGCTGAAAAACACTGAAAAGACAGGTTTCTGGTAAAGTCGTTTAACTTCCTTATATAGGTGGCATGGACTTTAGAGTTTGGTACATAAAAAACCGAAAAAGAGCTATAATAAACTTTTTTGATAATGTTCTTTTTTTCCACATAAGTTCCCTAAATTTTGGCAGAATTTTGGCATCTTGGTACCTATGAAAATCAATATAAAAAAAAGCTATTTTTTTTATTTATTTTTTTTTCTTTATAAAGAGTGTTATTTGTGGGTTTTAACGTTTTGGTACTTAAGGAACTTAAAAACGGTCCTAATACACGTTTCTCGTAATGTCCTTTCGTTCCCAAACATAGGGTTCTTTGCATGTATTTAAGCGTTTTTATAGGTAACATGATCAAAACACTTAAAACACATGTTTTTAGTAATGTTATTCTGCATCTCCATTAAGGAGTTTTAGCGTTTTGGTTTCTAAGAAGGTCAAAAACACTTCAAGGCAAGTTCTTGGTAAAAGTTGGTTTTATTCCCATGTAATGTGATTGCCCTGTTTTTTTTTTTTTTTTGTGTGTGATTTATTGCCTAACACGCTCAAAAACACTCAAAAGACACTTCTGGTAATGTCATTTTTTTTCTAACATAGTTTCACGTGCTATTTCGAGTTTTTCTAAGAATGTGAAAAACACTCAAAATACACGCATATGGTAAGGTTGTTCTGTTTCTCAATTAATGTTGTTATTCATGAGTTTCAGCATTTTGGTATCTAAGAAACTTCTTTATATACACGAGTTTTTGCGTTTTTTGCGTTTTGGTTCTTGTGAACCACAAGTTCTTTTGCTCAAAAATAATAAGACACTCATGACACACGTTTCTTGTAATGTCCTTTTGTTTCCATTTTCGCGTTTTTTGTAGGTAACAAGCTCAAAAACACTCAAAATGTACCTTTTTGGTAATGTTATTTTATTTCATCTTATTGGTTGGTTTGCATCCGTTTTAGCGTTTTTCTACGTAAAACACCGAAAAGACACGTTTTCAGTAATTTTGTTTTACATTCCCATATAGAGTGACTTGCATATTATTTACCGTTATGGTGCCAAACAAGCTGAAAAACACTCATAAGACAGTTTTCTGTCAAAGACGTTTGATTTCCCCATATAAGAGGCTTTGCATGCACTTTAGGGTTTGGTACATAACAGTACGAAAAAAAAAGCTAAAATTAACTTTTTTGATAATTCACTCATATTTTCCTGAATTTTGCCCAAATTTTGGCATCTAGGTACCTGTGAAGATGAAAAAAGAAAGAAAAAAATATCGTATTTATTTATTTTATTTTTTTTTCTCAATAAAGAGTGTTATTTGTGGCTTTTAGCTTTTTGGTAAATAGTGATCTTAAAAACACTCATAATACACGTTTCTCGTAATGTCCTTTCGTTTCCCAAAAATAGGGTTCTTTCCATGTATTTAAGCGTTTTTATTGGTAACTTGATCAAAAACACTCAAAATATATGTTTTTGGTTTTCTCCATAAAGTGTGTTTTGCAGGCGTTTTAGTGTTTTGGTATATAAGGAGCTCAAAACACTTAAAGGCAAGATCTTGGTAAAAAATGATTTTATTACCATGTAAAGTGATTCCCATGGTTTTTGTTGCTTTATTGCCTATCACGCTCAAAAACACTCAAAAGACACTTTTCTGGTAATGTCATTTTTTTTCCCACATAAAGCTGGTTTCGCATGTAATTTGGGATTTTGGTAACTAAGAATGTGAAAAGCACTCTAAATACACGCATTTAGTAAAGTTGTTCTGTTTCTCAATTAAGAGTGTTATACATGAGTTTCAGCATTTTGGTATCTAGAAAACTTCTCCATATACACGAGTTTTTTGCGTTTTTTGCCTTGTTCTTTTGAACTATAATACACTCACTATACACTTTTCTCGCAATGTCCCTTTGTTTCCCAAAATAGAGTCCTTTGTATCAATTTTAGAGTTTTTTTGTAGGTAACAAGCTCAAAAACACTCAAAAAATACCTTTTTAGTGTTTTTTTCTATTTCTTGATATTGGTTGGTTTCCATCCATTTTAACGTTTTTCTACGTAAAACACTGGGAAGACACGTTTTCAGTAATTTTGTTTTGGATTCTCATATAAAGTGAGTTCCTTATTATTTATCATTTTGGTGCCTAACATGCTGAAAAACACTCAAAAGACAGATTTCTGGTAAGGTCGTTTAATTTCCTCATATAAGAGGCTTTGCATGCACTTTAGGGTTTGGTATATAACAGTCCGAAAAAAAAGCAAAAAAAAACTTTTTTTTATAATTTTCTTTTATCATATAATAGCCCGGAATTTTCCCAGAATTTTGGCATCTCGGTACCTATGAAGATTAATAACAAAAAAAAACCTATTTTTTTATTTTTTATTTATTTATTTTTTTGTAAATAAAGAGTGTTATTTGTGGGTCTTAGCTTTTCGGTACTGAAGGAACTAAAAAACACTCATAATACATATTTCTCGTAATGTCTTTTCGTTTCCCAAACATGAGGTTCTTTGCATTATTTAAGCGTTTTCATAGATAACATGATCAAAAACACTCAAAATACATATTTTTCGTAATGTTATTCTGTTTTTCCATAAAGTTTGTTTTGCATGCGTTTTAGCGGTTTGGTATATAAGGAGCTCAAAAACATTTAAAGGCAAGTTTTTGGTATAAATTGGTGTTATTCCAATGCAATATGATTACCCTGCTTTTTAGTGCTTTATTGCCTATCACGCTCAAAAACACTTAAAAGACACTTTTCTGGTAATGTCATTTTTTTCTCACATAAAGGTTGTTTCGCATGCAATTTGGGGTTTTGGTAACTAAGAATGTGAAAAGCACTCAAAATACACGCATTTAGTAAGGTTGTTCTGTTTCTCAATTAAGAGAGTTTCAGCATTTTTGTATCTAGGAACCTTCTCCATATACACGAGTTTTTGTGTTTTTTGCCTTTTGGTTCTTTTGAACTATAAAAAACTCATTATACACTTTTCTTGCAAAGTCCTTTTGTTTTCTTATATAGAGTGCTTTGCATCAATTTTCGCGTTTTTTGTAGGTAACAAGTTGAAAAACATTTAAAATATACTTTTTTGGTAATGTTTTTCTATTTCTTGATATTGGTTGGTTTGCATCCGTTTTAGCGTTTTTCTACGTAAAACACAGAAAAAACACGTTTTCATCAATTTTTTTTTATTCACATATAGAGTGAGTTCCTTATCGTTTTGGTGGTATTTATCGTTTTTTATGCTGAAAACACTCAAAAAACAGATTTCTGTTAAAGTTGTTTAATTTACTGTTTGGATGCACTTTAGGGTTTGGTACATAACAGTTTGAAAAAAAAAACTAAAATTAACGTTTTTGATAATTTTCTTTTATCATATAATAGCCCTGACTTTTTCCCAGAATTTTGGCATCTCGGTACATATGAACATAAATAAAAAAAAAAAAATCCTATTTTTTTTATTTTCTTACTTTTTTTCTAAATAAAAAGTGTTATTTGTGGGTTTTAGCTTTTTGGTACTTAAGGAACTTAAAAACACCTATAATACACATTTCTCGTAGTGTCCTTTCGTTTCGCAAACATAAGGTTCTTTGCATGTATTTAAGCGTTTTTATAGATAAGATGATCAAAAACACTCAAAATATATGTTTTTGGTAAATTTATTCTGTTTCTCCATAAAAAGTGTTTTCCTTGCGTTTTAGCGTTTTGGTGTGTAATGAGCTCAAAAAAACATAAAGGCAAGATCTTGGTAAAAGTTGTTTTTGTTCCCATGAAATGCGATTGCCCTGATTTTTAGTGCTTTATTGCCTAACACGCTCAAAAACACTCAAAAGACACTTTTCTGGTAATATTATTTGTTTTCCCACATAAAGCTAGTTTTGCATGGAATTTGGGGTTTTGGTAACTAAGAATGTGAAAAAAAAAACTCAAAACACAGACGTTTAGTCTATTTCTTAATTAAAAGTGTTATTCATGAGTTTCAGCATTTTAGTATGTAAGAAACTTTTCTAATACACACATTTCATAAGGTATTTCTGTTTCAAAATTAAAAGTGTTATTCATGAGTTTCAGCTTTTTGGTATGTAAGAAACTTCTTTATGTACACGAGTTTTTGAGTTTTTTACCTTGTGGTTCTTGTCAAACTATAAAACACTCATAGACGTTTCTTGTAATGTCCTTTTCTTTACCAATATAAAGTGCTTTCCATCCATTTTTGCATTTTTTGTAGGTAACAAGCTCAAAAACACATCAAAATATATTTTTTTGGTAATGTTATTCTATTTCTTCATATTGGTTGGTTTACATCCGTTTTAGCGTTTTTTTTACGTAAATCACTGAAAAGACACGTAATATTGTTTGTATTCAGTATTATATTCAGTAATATTGTTGAAATTGCTGAAAAACACTCAAAAGACAGGTTTCTGGTAAAGTCGTGTAATTTACCCATATAGGTGAATTTGCATGCACTTGAAGGTTAGTACATAACTCCGGAAAAAAGATAAAAAAAATTTTTTTTATATTCCCATGAATTTTGCCAGAATTTTGGCATCTCGGTACCTATGAAGATGAATAACAAAAAAAAAGTTTTTTTCTCTATATAAAGAATGTTATCTGTGGGTTTTAGCTTTTTTGGTACTTAAGGAACTTAAAAACACTCATAATACACGATTTTCGTAATGTCCTTTTGTTTTACAAACATAGGGTTCTTTACATGTATTTAAGCGTTTTTATAGGTTATATGATCAAAAACACTCAAAATACATGTTTTTGGTAATGTTATTCTGTTTCTCCATAAAGGGTGTTTTGCATGCGTTTCAGCGATTCTGTATGTAAGGAGTTAAAAAACACTTAAAGGCAAATTCTTCGTAAAAGTTGGTTTTATTCCCATGTAATGTGATTGTTGTGCTTTTTAGTGCTTTGTTGCATATCACGCTCAAAAACACTAAAAAGACACTTTTTTGGTAATGTCTTTTTTTTTCCCCCACATCAAGGCAGTTTCGCATGTAATTTTGCACTTTCGTAACTAAGAATGTGAAAAACACTCAAAATACACAATTTGGTAAGGTAGTCCTGTTTATCAATTAAAAGTGTTATTCATGCATTTCATCATTTTGGTATGTAAGAAATTTCTCTATATACACGAGTTTTTGCGTTTATTGCCTTGTGGTTCTTTTAAAACTATAAAACACTCATTATACACGTTTCTCGTAATGTTGTTTTGTTTCCTAATATAGAGTGCTTTACATCCATTTTTGCATTTTTTTTGTAGGTAACAAGCTCAAAAATACTCAAATTATATCTTTTTGGTAATGTTATTCTATTTCTTCATAAAGGTTGGTTTGCATCCGCTTTAGAGTTTTTCTACGTAAAACACTGAAAAGACACGTTTTCAGTAATTTTCTTTTTGATTCACATATTGACTGACTTCCATATTATTTATCGTTTTAGTGCCTAACATGCTGAAAAACACTGAAGGGACAGGTTTCTGGTAAAGTCGTTTAACTTCCCTATATAGGTGGCTTTGCATGCACTTTAGGGTTTGGTACATAACAATCCGAAAAAAAAGCTATAAATAACTCTTTTGGTAATGTTCTTTTTTCCACATAAATTCCCTGAAATTTGGTAGAATTTTGGCATCTCGGTACCTATAAGGATAAATAAGAAAAAAAAATAAATACAAAATAAATAAATAAATAAATAAAAAATCCAATTTTTTAAATTTTTGTTAATTATTTTTTCTAGATAAAGAGTGTTATATGTGAGTTTTAGCTTTTAGGTACTGAAAGAACTTTTAGGTACTGAAAGAAAAACACTCATAATACACGTTTCTCGTAATGTCCTTTCGTTTCCCAAACATAAAGTTCTTTGCATGTATTTAAGCGTTTTTATAGATATCATGATCAAAAACACTCAAAATACATGTATTTGGTAATATTATTCTGTTTCTCCATAAAATGTATTTTGCATGCATTTTAGCGTTTTGGTATGTAAGGAGCTCCAAAACACTTAAAGGCAAGTTCTTGGTAAAATTTGCTTTTATTCCCATGTAATGTGCCCTTCCTTTTAGTGCTTTATTGCGTAACACGTTCAAAAACACTCAAAAGACATGCAAGGCCTCGCATATGAGGAAATAAGAGACCTTACCAGAAATCTGTCTTTTGAGTGTTTTTCAGCATGTTAGGCACCAAAACGATAAATAATAAAGAACTCACTCTATGTGGGAATCCAAAAGAAAATTGCTGAAAACCTGTCTTCTCAGTGTTTTACGTGTTTACGCAAACCAACCAATATAAAGAAGCAGAAAAACATTACCAAAAATGTATATTTTGAGTGTTTTTGAGCTTGTTACCTACAAAAAAAAAAAAACGCAAAAATTGATACAAAGCACTCTATATTGGGAAACAAAGGGACATTGCAAGAAAAGTGTATAATGAATGTTTTATAGTTCAAAAAAAACACAAGGCAAAAAACGCAAAAACTCGTGTATATGGAGAAGTTTTCTAGATACCAAAATGCAGAAACTCGTGAATAACACTCTTAATTGAGAAACAGACCAACCTTACTAAATGCGTGTCAAAAACACTAAAAGGCAAGTTCTTCATAAAAGTTGGTTTTATTCCCATGTAATATGATTGCCCTGCTTTTTAGTGCTTTATTGCCTAACACGCTAAAAAACACTCAAAGACACTTTTCTGGTAATGTCATATTTTTCCCACATAAAGCTAGTTTCGCATGGAATTTGGGGTTCTGGTAACTAAGAATGTAAAAAAACACTCAAAATACACGCATTTAGTAAGGTTGTTCTGTTTCTTGATTAAGAGTGTTATTCGTGAGTTTCAGAATTTTGGTATCTTAGAAACTTCTCCATACAGTCGAGTTTTTGCGTTTTTTGCCTTGTGATTCTGGTAAAACTATAAAACACTCATTATATACGCTACTAGTTATGTCCTTTTTTTTCCTTATATAGAGTGCTTTGCATCCATTTTCGCGTTTTTTTTTTTATGTAACATGCTCAAAAACACACAAAATATACTTTTTTGGTAATGTTATTCTATTTATTTATATTAGTTGGTTTGCATCTGTTTTAGCGTTTCTCTGCGTAAATCTTTTAAAAGACACGTTTCCAGTAATTTTTTTTTGGATTTCCATATAGAGTGACTTTCATATTATTTATCGTTTTGGTGCCTAACATGCTTTTTGGTGCCTTTTGCTTCCCAATATAGAGTGCTTTCCATCCATTTTCGCGTTTTTTGTAGGTAACAATTTCAAAAACACAAAAAAATATACCATTTTGGTAATGTTAATCTATTTCTTCATTTTGGTTGTTTTGCATCCATTTTAGCGTTTTCTACGTAAAACACCGAAAAGACACGTTTTCAGTAATTTTGTTTTAGATTCTCATATAGATTGACTTCCTTGGGTTTTATCGTGTTGGTTCCTAACATGCTGAAAAACACTCATAAGACAGTTTTCAGGCAAAGACATTTAATTTCCCCATATAGGTGGCTTTGCATGCACTTTAGGGGTTTGGTACATAACAGTCCGAAAAAAAAGCTAAATTTAACTTTTTTGATAATGTCCTTATTTCATATAATTTCCTGAAATTTTCCCGAATTTTGGCACCTCGTTACCTGTGAAGATGAATAAGAATGAAAAAAAAAGTTTTTTTTTCTCAATAAAGAGTGTAATTTGTGGCTTTTAGCTTTTTCGTACTTAATGAATTGAAAAGCACTCATAATACACGTTTCTCGTCATGTCCTTTCATTTTCCCAAAATGGGGTTCTTTGCATGTATTTAAGCGTTTTTATTGGTAACATGATCAAAAACTCTCAAAATACATGTTTTTGGTAATGTTATTCTGTTTCACCATAAAGTGTATTTTGCATGCATTTTAGTGTTTTGGTATATAACGAGCTCAAATACACTTAAAGGCAAGTTCTTGTTAAAAATTGGTTTTATTTCAATGTAATGTGATTGCCCTGCTTTTTAGTGCTTTATTGCCTAACACGCTCAAAAACACTCAAAAGACATTTTTCTGGTTATGTCATTTTTTTTCCCACATAAAGCTGGTTTCGCATGTAATTTGGAGTTTTGGTAACTAAGGATGTGAAAAGCACTCAAAATACACGCATTAAGTAAGATGGTTCTGTTTCTCAATTAAGAGTGTTGTTCCAGAGTTTCAGCATTTTGGAATGTAAGAAACTTCTCTATATACACAAGTTTTTGCGTTTTTTGCCTTGTAGTTCTTGTGAAACTATAAAACACTCATTATACACGTTCCTCGTAATGTCCTTTTGCTTCCCAATATAGAGTGCTTTCCATCCATTTTCGTGTTTTTTGTAGGTAACAATTTCAAAAATGCTCAAAATATACCTTTTTTGGTAATGTTATTTCATTTCTTCATATTGATTGGTTTGCATCCGTTTTAGCGTTTTTCTACGTAAAACACCGAAAAAACACGTTTTTAGTAATTTTGTTTTGGATACCCATATACATTGACTTCCATATTATTTATGGTGTTGGTTCCTAACATGCTGAAAAACACTCATAAGACCGTTTTCTGGCAAAGACGTTTAATTTCCCCATATAGGTGGCTTTGCATGCACTTTAGGGGTTTGGTACATAGCAGTCCGATAAAAACTTAATTTAACTTTTTCGATAATGTTCTTATTTCACATAATTTCTTGAATTTTGCCCGAATTTTGGCATGTCGGCACCTGTGAAGATGAATAAGAAAGAAAAAAAATATTGCATTTTTTTTTATTTATTTATTGTTTCTCAATAAAGAGTGTTATTTGTGGCTTTTAGCTTTTTGGTAATTAATGAACTTAAAAACACTCATAATACACGTTTCTCGTAATCTCCTTTCGTTTCCCAAAAATAGTGTTCTTTGCATGTATTTAAGCGTTTTTATTGGTAACATGGTAAAAAAAACACTCAAAATACATGTTTTTGTTAATGTTATTCTGTTTCACCATAAAGAGTGTTTTCAATGCGTTTTAGTGTTTTGGTATATATGGAACTCAAAAACACTTAAAGGCAAGTTCTTGGTAAAAATTCGTTTTCCTCCAATGTAATGTGATATCCCTCTTTTTTAGTGCTTTATTGCCTATCACGGTCAAAAACACTCAAAAGACATTTTCTGGTAAAGTCATTTTTTTTATCCCACAAGTCTATTTTTGCATGCAATTTGGGATTTTGGTAACTAAGAATGTGAAAAGGACTAAAAAACACATGCATTTTTTAAGGCTTTTCTGTTTCTCAATTAGGAGTGTTATACATGAGTTTTAGCATTTTTGTATCTAGGTAACCTCTCCATATACACGAGATTTTGCGTTTTTTGCCTTGTGGTTCTTTTGAACTATAAAACACTCATTATACACTTTTCTTGCAATGTCCTTTTGTTTCCCAATATAGGGTGATTTCATCAATTTTCGCGTTTTTTTTTTTTTTTGTAGGTAGCAAAATATATCTTTTTAGTAACTTTTTTAGTAACTTTTTTAGTAACTTTTTTAGTAACGTTTTTCTATTTCTTGATATTGGTTGCTTTGCATCCGTTTTAGCGATTTTCTACGTAAAACAATGAGAAGACACGTTTTCAGTAACTTTGTTTTGGAATCCCATATAGAGTGAGTTCCATATTATTTATCGTTTTGGTGCCTAACATGCTAAAAAAAAACGCTTAAAACACAGATTTCTGGTAAGGTCGTTTAATTTCCTCATATAGGAGACTTTGCATGCACTTTAGGGTTTGGTACATAACAATCCGAAAAAAAAGCTGAAATTAACTTTTTTGATAATATTTTTTTATCATATGATTGCCCTGAATTTTCCCAGAATTTTGGCATCTCGGTACCTATGAATATAAATAACAAAAAAAAAAAAATTCCTATTTTTTAAATTTTTTTCATTTTTTATTTTCTAAATAAAGAGTGTTATTTGTGGGTTTTAGCTTTTTGGTACTTAAGGAACTTAAAAAAACACTCATAATACACTTTTCTCGTAATGTCCTTTTGTTTCCCAAACATAATGTTCTTTCCATGTATTTAAGCGTTTTTATAGATAACATGATAAAAAACACTCAAAATACATGTTTTTGGTAATGTTATTCTGTTTCTCCATAAAGTTTGTTTTGCATGCGTTTTAGCGGTTTGGTATTTAAGCAGCTCAAAAACACTTAAAGGCAAGTTTTTGGTATAAATTGGTGTTATTCCAATGTAATATCATTGCCCTGCTTTTTAGTACTTTGCATTTTGGATACCAAAATTGCCTATCACGCTGAAAAACACTTAAAAGACACTTTTCTGGTAATGTCATTTTTTTCTCACATAAAGGTTATTTCGCATGCAATTTGGGGTTTTGGTAACTAAGAATGTGAAAAGCACTCAAAATACACGCATTTAGTAAGGTTGTTCTGTTTCTCAGTTAAGAGTGTTATTCATGAGTTTCAGCATTTTGGTATCTAGGAACCTTCTCCATATACACGTTTTTGTGTTTTTTGCCTTTTGGTTCTTTTGAACTATAAAAAAAAAACTCATAATACACATTTGCCAAAAACGTGTATTTTGAATGTTTTTCAGCTTATTTCGTACCAATACGCAAAAATTCATCCATTTCACCCTTTATAAGGTAAAGAGACGACATTCCCAGAAAAAAATGTTATTTCGGGGCTTTTCAGCGTTAGCCACCAAAACTCTAAAGAGCATGGAAGACACTCTATATAAAAATCAAAACAACATTATCAAAATGGTGTCTTTTGTGTGTTTTTGAGCTTCTTACATTCCAAAATGCTAAAACGCTTGCACAATAGCCTTTATCGGGAGACATTACCAAAAACGTATGATTTAAGCGTTTTCCAGCTTTTTAGAAACCAAAACGCCTAAATGGATGTGCTAATCACGTGTTTCAGTATTTTATTACCTAAGAAGCTCAAAAACACTTATAATATACGTTTTTGGTAATGTTGTTCTGTTTTTTATATATGGTATTCTGTATAGATTGTTGTACCTAACATGAGGAAAAAACCCATTTGTTTGGTTAATTTGTGTGCATTTTGGCGTTTTCGTACCCAACAAGCTCAAAAACACTCAAAACACACATTTTTGGTAATGTTCTATTTCACCATAAAGGATGTTTTGCACGCTTTTTAGAAATTTGGTACGTAAGAGGCTCAAAACATTCAAAAGACACGTTTTCGATGTTTTATATTTTTTTTTTCCTATATAGAGTTCTCCATGTTTTTTTTTTTTTTTTTGTGGGGTTGGTTTCTAATATGGTCAAAACACTCAAATGACACGTTTCTGGTAATATAATTTCTTTACATCAAATAGTGTGCTGTCTGCATTTTGGCGTTTTGGTAGCTAATGATCGGGAAAACTCTCAAAACACGAGTTTATAGTAATGTTGTCCTCTTTCTCCAGAAAGGGTTTTTTTCATGCGTTTTAGAGTTTTAGTACGTAAGAAACTGAAAAACACTCAAAAGACAAGTTTTTGTTAATATTGATTGCTTTTCCTATAAAGGTTCTCTTGCATGCACTTTGGTGTTTTTGTATCTAACAAGCTCAAAAACACTCAGCATACAAGTTTTTCGTAATGTTGGTCTGTTTCTTTATGTATGGTGTTCACTATGCTTTTAGGCGTTTTGGTACCTATCATGGGGAAAAAACTCATAAAGTACGCTTTTGGTAATGTTGTTTTGTTTCTGCAAATATAGTATTATTTACGTGTTTTAGACTTTTGGTATCTATGAAGCTGAAAAAGACATAATACACCTTTATGTTAATATCGTTTCTTTTACCTATATAGGGTAATTTGCATACATTTTGGAGTTTTGTTACCTAACAAGCTAAAAAAAATCTCAGAACATACGTTTTTGCTAATATTGTTTTGGACGCCTTTTATCGTTTTGGTACGTAAAAAGCTCAAAAACGCTCGATTTTGTTAATGTTATCTTGTTTTCCCATATAGGGTGTTTTCCTTGCATTTTTAGCGTTTTGCTGCCTAATACGCTCAAAACACCTAAATGACAAGTTTCTGGTGGTTTTGCTACTGGTTTTGTTAATGTTTGTTTTTTTTATTTCTCTCTCTCATATAGAGTAATATTCACGTGTTTTAGCGTTTTGGTACATAAAAAAAATAAAAATAAAAACACTCATAATGCACGTTTCTTTTAATATCGTTTCGTTTCCTTAAATAGGGTTCTTTGCATGCAATATGGGGTCTAGTACCTAACAAGTTAAAAGACACTGAAATAAGAATTTTTTGCTAAAGTTTCTCATAAATGTTTCTTTGCTCACATTTTAGCGTTTTGTACGCTCAAAAACACTAAAAAGAAACGTTTTGACAATATTATTCTGTTTCTCCATGAAGTTTCCTTTCTATGCATTATAGTGTTTTGGTACGTAAAAAGCTGAAAACACTCAAAAGACACGTTTTTGTTTGTTTCTCCAGTATAGCTTACTTTCCATGCATTTTGGCGTTTTCGAAAACATTACTAATACATGTTTTTGTACCCCAAATGAGGAAAGGAAACGCGATTTCCAGAAAAGTGCCTTTTGAATGTTTATTGGAGTGCTAGGCACCAAAACGCTAAAAAGCATGGAAAGCACCCTATAAAGGAAAACAAAACAACTTAACCAAAAACGTCTGTTTTCAGTGTTTTTGAGTTTCTTACCTACCGAAACGCTAAAAGGCATAAAAAAAAACATGAAGAAATAATATTATAAAAAAAAAATATTTAAAAAAGCATGGAAAGCACCCTATAAAGGAAAACAAAACAACTTTACCATAAACGTGTGTTTTCATTATTTTTTACTTTCTTACGTACTGAAACGCTAAATCGCATGAAAAAAAAAAAACGGAGAAATAATATCAAAAACAAATATTTCGAGTGTTTTTGAGTTAGTTAAGTAGAAAAACGCCAAAATGAATATATAGTATCTTAAATAGGAAAATGAAAAGACGTTATTAAAATGTGTACTATTGGTGTTTTTTTTTTTTTTAACTTATTAGGTACGAAGCCGCTAAAATGCATGAATAACACTCTCTATGAAATAACATTACCAAAAACGTATATTTTCAGTGTTATCACATTGTTATGAATGAAAACGCCATAATGCATGTAAAACCCCCTATTTGAGGGAAGGAAACGAGACTTCAGAAACGTGTCTAAAATGTGTTCTTCAGCGTGTTAGGCACAAAAATGCTAAAAAGCATACAAATCACCTGATATGGGAATACAAAACAACATAAATAAAACGTTTCTTTTGAGTGTCCTACGTACCAAAACGATAAAAAAAAAAACAGAAAACATCCTTTATGGAGAAATAGAATAACATTACCAAAAACAAGTATTTTTAATGTTTTATAAGATTGTTAC
Organism: Scylla paramamosain; assembly: GCF_035594125.1. Lineage (NCBI taxonomy): Eukaryota > Metazoa > Arthropoda > Malacostraca > Decapoda > Portunidae > Scylla > Scylla paramamosain. The sequence goes on from NC_087198.1 coordinate 1,217,754, forward strand.
GTAAAAACGCTTAAATGAATCGAAAATACCCTATATAGGAAAAATGAAAAGACATTACGAGAAACGTGTATTATGAGTGTTTTCGACCTTCTTAGTATCAAAAGGGTAAAACGCATGAATAACGCTCTATATGGAGAAAAAGAACAATATTGCCAAAAAAAAAGAACGTCATTTTGAGTGTTATGACATTGTTAGTTACCAAAAAGCCAAAATGCATGCAAAGACCCATATATAGATATATGAAACGACATTAAAAACGCATGAGAATACCCTATATGGAGAAACAGAATACATTTACACAAAACGTGTATTTTGAGTGTTTTTGAGCTTGTTATGTACAAAATCGCCTATCATCAAACAAAACACCCTGCATATGGAAATGAAAGGACATTACGAGAAACGTTTGTTATGTTTTTTTTTTTATTATTACTCTCTTGAGTACCAAATCAGTAAAAAGCTTCAATAGTGCTCTGAAGAAAAAGAACAAACTTACCAAAAACGTGTATTTTTTTACATTGATAATTACTAAAATGCCATCATGCATGTCAAGCAACCTATATGAGGAAATGAAACGAAATAATTAGAAACTTGTCTTTTGTTATATTTTGAGCGTGTTCGGCACCAAATCAGTAAGAAGCAACGAAATCACCCTATAGGGGAATACAAAACTACTAAAACGTCTCTTTAGAGTGTTTTTTTAGATTCTTACGAACTAAAATGTCAAAATACACTCCTTTATGGAGAAGCAGAATAACATTAACAAAAGTAAGTGTTTTTGAGTGTTTTTTTAACATGTTACCTGTAAAAAACGCTGAAATACATGCAAAGATCCCTATATTTGGGAAACGAAAGGACATTACGAGAAATGTGTATTATGAATGATTTTAAGTTCCTTAAGTACCAAAACGTTAAAACCTACAAATAACACTCTTTATAGAGAAAAAAATAAATAAATAAAAAAATAGCATTTTTATTTTTTTGTTATTGATGTTCATAGGTACCAATAAGCCAAAATTCTGCAAAAATTCAAGGAAATTATTTGGAAAAAAGAACATTATCGAAAAAGTTAATTTTATGTATGTTATGTACCAAACCATAAAGTGTATGCAAAGCCACCTATTTGGGAAAATTTAAAGACTTTACAAGAAACCTGTCTTTTGAGTGTTTTTCCGCATGTTAGGCACCAAAACGATAGCTAATATGAAAGTCACTCTATATAGAAATCCAAAACAAAATTACTGAAAACATGTCTTTTAAAAGATTTACGTAGAAAATGCTAAAACGGATACAAACCAACCAATATGAAAAAATAGAATAACACTACCAGAAAAGTATATTTTGTGTGTTTTTGAGCTTGTTGCATGAAAAAAAAACCGCAAAAATGGATGCAAAGCACTGTATATTAGGAAAAAAAAAAAAAAGGACATAACGAGAAACGTGTATAATGAGTGTTTTATAGTTTCACCAGAATCACAAGGCAAAAAACGCAAAAACTCGTCTGTGTGGAGAAGTTTCTAAGATACCAAAATGCTGAAACTCATGAATAACACTCTTAATCAAGAAACAGAACAACCTTACTAAATGCGTGTATTTTGAGTGGTTTTTTTTTACATTCTTAGTTACCAAAACCCCAAATTCCATGCGAAACTAGCTTTATGTGGGAAAAAAATTACATTACCAGAAAAGTGTCTTTGAGTGTTTTTGAGCGTGTTAGGCAATAAAGCAGGGCAATCATATTACATGGGAATAAAACCAACTTTTACGAAGAACTTGCCTTTTTTTGTGTTTTTGACACACATTCAGTTTCTCAATTAAGAGTGTTATTCATGAGTTGCAGCATTTTGGTATCTAGGAAACTTCTCCATATACACGAGTTTTTGCGTTTTTTGCCTTGTGTTTTTTTTTTAACTATAAAACATTCATTATACACTTTTCTCGCAATATCCCTTTGTTTCCCAATATAGAGTGCTTTGTATCAATTTTTGCGTTTCTTTGTAGGTAACAAGCTCAAAAACACTCAATATATACATTTTTAATAATGTTTTTCTGCTTCTTGATATTGGTTGGTTTGCATCAGTTTTAGCGTTTTTCTACGTAAAACACTGAGAAGACAAGTTTTCAGTAATTTTTTTTTTGGATTCCCACATAGAGTGAGTTCCTTATTATTTATCGTTTTGGTGCCTAACATGATGAAAAACACTCAAAAGACAGATTTCTGGTAATGTCTTCAATTTCCTCATATGCGAGGCCTTGCATGTCTTTTGAGTGTTTTTGAACGTGTTACGCAATAAAGCACTAAAAAGGAAGGGCAATCACATTACATGGGAATAAAACCAAATTTTACCAAGAACTTGCCTTTAAATGTTTTTGAGCTCCTTACATACCAAAACGCTAAAATGCATGCAAAATACATTTTATAGAGAAACAGAATAATATTACCAAATACATGTATTTTGAGTGTTTTTGATCATGTTATCTATAAAAACGCTTAAATACATGCAAAGAACCTTATGTTTGGGGAACGAAAGGACATTACGAGAAACGTGTATTATGAGTGTTTTTTTTAAGTTCCTTCAGTACCTAAAAGCTAAAACCCACAAATAACACTCTTTATTTACAAAAAAAAAAAAAAATAATAATAATAAACAAAAAAAATAAAAAATAGGATTTTTTTTTTGTTATTCATCCTTATAGGTACCGATATGCCAAAATTCTGCTAAAATTCAGGGAATTTATGTGGAAAAAAGAACATTACCAAAAAAGTTAATTATAGCTTTTTTTTCGGATTGTTATGTACCAAACCCTAAAGTGCATGCAAAGCCACCTATATAGAGAAGTTAAACGACTTTACCAGAAACCTGTCTTTTCAGTGTTTTTCAGCATGTTAGGCACCAAAACGATAAATAATATGGAAGTTAATTACTGAAAACTGAAAATTACTGAAAACGTGTCTTTTCAGTGTTTTACGTAGAAAAACGCTAAAGCGGATGCAAACCTACCTATATGAAGAAATAGAATAACTTTACCAAAAAGATTTATTTTGAGTGTTTTGGAGCTTTTTACCTACAAAAAAATGCAAAAATGAATGTAAAGCACTCTATATTAGGAAACAAAAGGACATTACGAGAAACGTAAGTTTTAAAAGAACCACAAGGCAATAAACGCAAAAACTTGTGTATATAGAGAAATTTCTTACATAGAAAAAAAAAGATGAAATGCAAGAATAACACTTTTAATCGATAAACAGAACTACCTTACCAAATTGTGTATTTTGAGTGTTTTTCACATTCTTAGTTACGAAAATGCCAAATTACATGCGAAACTACCTTCATGTGGGAATAAAAATGACTACCAAAAAAGTGTCTTATTAGTGTTTTTGAGCGTGATATGCAACAAAGCACTAAAAAGCAGAACAATCACATTACATGGGAATAAAACCAACTTTTACGAAGAACTTGCATTTAAGTGTTTTTTAACTCCTTACATGCCAAATCGCTAAAACGCATGCAAAACACCCTTTATGGAGAAACAGAATAACATTACGAAAAACATGTATTTTGAGTGTTTTTCATCATGTAACCTATAAAAACGCTTAAATACATGTAAAGAACTCTATGTTTGCATAACAAAAGGACATTACGAAAATCGTGTATTATGAGTGTTTTTAAGTTCCTTCAGTACCAAAAAGCTAAAACCCAGAAAAAAACACTCTTTATAGAGAAATTTTTTTTTTGTTATTCATCTTCATAGGTACCGAGATGCCAAAATTCTGGCAAAATTCATGGAAATTTTATAAAAAAGAAATCATCATAAAAAATAATTTTAGCTTTTTTCCGGAGTTATGTACAAACCTTGAAGTGCAGGAAAATCCTCCTATATGGGGAAATTACACGACTTTACCAGAAACCTGTCTTTTGAGTGTTTTCAGCAATTTCAAAAATATTACTGAAAACGTGTCTTTCAGTGATTTACGAAGGAAAACGCTAAAACGGATGTAAACCAACCAATATGAAGAAATAGAATAACATTACCAAAAAGATATATTTTGATGTGGTTTGAGCTTGTTACCTACAAAAAATGCAAAAATGGATGGAAAGCACTTTATATTGGCAAAGAAAAAGACATTACGAGAAACGTGTATGAGTGTTTTATAGTTTGAGAAGAACCACAAGGTAAAAAACTCAAAACTCGTGTACATAAAGAAGTTTCTGACATACCAAAAAGTTGAAACTCATGAATAACACTTTTAAATTTGAAACAGAAATACTTTAGCAAATGTGTGTATTAGAAAAGTTTCTTACATACTAAAATGCTGAAACTCATGAATAACACTTTTAATTAAGAAATAGAACAACCTTACTAAACGCCTGTGTTTTGAGTTTTTTTCACATTCTTAGTTACCAAAACCCCAAATTCCATGCAAAACTAGCTTTATGTGGGAAAACAAATGATATTACAAGAAAAGTGTCTTTTGAGTGTTTTTGAGCGTGTTAGGCAATAAAGCACTAAAAAGCAGGGCAATCACATTAGATGGGAATAAAAACATTTACCAAGAACTTGCCTTTAAGTGTTTTTGAGCTCATTACATACCAATACGCTAAAACGCATGCAAGACACTTTTTATGGAGAAACAAAATAAGATTACCAAAAACATATATTTTGAGTGTTTTTGATCATGTTATCTATAAAAACGCTCAAATACATGCAAAGAGCCTTATGTTTGCGAAACGAAAGGACACTACGATAAATGTGTATTATAAGTGTTTTTAAGTTCCTTAAGTACTAAAAAGCTAAAACGCACAAATAAGACTCTTTATTTAGAAAAAAAAAGTAAGAAAATGGAAAAATAGGATTTTTTTTTTATATTCATCTTCATATGTACCGAGATGCCAAAATTCTGGGAAAATTCAGGACTATTATATGATAAAAGAATATTATCAAAAAAGTTAGTTTTAGCTTTTTTCGGACTGTTATGTACCAAACCCTAAAGTGCATCCAAAGACTCCTATATGAAGAAATTAAACGATCTTAACAGAAATCTGTTTTTTGAGTGTTTTTCAGCATGTTAGGCACAAAACGATAAATAATAAGGAACTCACTCTATATGAGAATCCAAAACAAAATTGCTGAAAACGTGTTTTTTATGTGTTTTACGTAGAAAAAGCGCTAAAACGGATGCAAACCAATATCAAGAAATAGAAAAACATTACCAAAAAGGTATATTTTGAGTGTTTTTGAGCTTGTTACTTACAATAAACGCGAAAATTGATGGAAAGCACTCTATATTGGAAAACAAAAGGACTTTGCAAGAAAAGTTAATTTTAGCTTTTTTTTTCGGACTGTTATATACCAAACCCTAAATTGCATGCAAAGCCTCCTATATGAGGAAATTAAACGACCTTAAGAGAAATCTGTGTTATGAGTGTTTTTTTTTCAGAATGTTAGGCACCAAAACGATAAATAAATAAGGAACTCACTCTATATGGGAATTCAAAACAAAATTACTGAAAACGTGTCTTCTCAGTGTCTTACGTAGAAAAACGGTAAAACGGATGCAAACAAACCAATATAAAAAAAATAGAAAAACATTATCAAAAAGGTATATTTTGAGTTTTTCTGAGCTTGTTACCTACAAATAACATGAAAATTGATGCAAAGCACTCTATATTAGGAAATAAAAGGACATTGCAAGAAAAGTGTATAATGAGTGTTTTATAGTTCAAAAGAACCAAAAGGCAAAAAACGCAAAAACATGTGGATATGGAGAAGTTTCCTACATACCAAAATGTTGAAACTCATGAATAACATTCCTAATTGAAAAACAGAACAACTTTACTAAATGCGTGTATTTTGAGAGCTTTTCACATTCTTAGTTACCAAAACCCCAAATTGCATGCGAAACCAGCTTTATGTGAGAAAAAAATGACATTACCAGAATAATGTCTTTTGAGTGTTTTTGAGCCTGATAGGCAATAAAGCACTAAAAAGCAGGGGAATCACATTACATTTGAATAAAACCAATTTTTATCAAGAACATGCCTTTAAGTGTTTTTGAGCTCCTTATATACTAAACCGCTAAAACGCATGTAAAACAAACTTTATGGAGAAACAGAATAAAATTTCCAAAAACATGTATTTTGAGTGTTTTTGATCGTGTTATCTATAAAAACGCTTAAATACATGCAAAGAACCTTATGTTTGGGAAAGAAAAGGACATTACGAGAAACGTATATTATGAGTGTTTTTAAGTTTGTTAAGTACCAAAAACCTAAAACCCACTCTTTATTTAGAAAAATAAATAAATAAAAAATAAAAAAAATAGGATTTTATTTTTGTTATTCATCTTCATAGGTACCGAAATGCCAAAATTCTGGGAAAATTCAAGGCAATTATATGATAAGAGAAAATTATCAAAAAAATTGATTTTAGCTTTTTTTTCGGACTGTTATGTACCAAACCCTAAACTGCATTCAAAGCCTCTTATATAAGGAAATTAAACGACCTTACCAGAAATCTGTCTTTTGAGTGTTTTTCAGCATGTTAGTCACCAAAATGATAAATAATAAGGAACTCACTCTATATGGGAATCCAAAACAAAATTACTGAAAATGTATCTTCTCAGTGTTTTACATAGAAAAAACGCAAAAAATGTGTCGAGTGTTTCTCAGCTTACGTACTAAAACGGTAAAACGCATGGAAAACACTGTTTGTGTTGAAAAAAAAATACCAACAAGGTGTATTTTGAGTTATCAGCGTAATAAGTAGTAAAACGCCAAAATGCATGCAGAGCGCCTATATGAAGTAACGAAACGACATTTCTAAAAACGTGTCATTTAGGTGTTTTTTTTTTTTTTTTTTTTACGGTATTAGGCACCAAAACGTTAAAAAAAAACATGGAAAATACCCTATATAGGAAAATGAAACAACTTCAACAAAATCGAGTACTTTGTGTGCTTTTAAGCTTCTTACGTAACAAAACGATAACTAAACTAAACAAAAACTTGTGTTTGAGTGTTTTTGAGCTTGTTAGATAAGTAATCGCCAAAATGCATGCAAAGTTTCAGATATGGAGAAAAGAAAAGATATTAACGCTGTTTTTCATCTTCTTATGTAACGAAACGCTAAAACACGTAAATAGCATTCTATATGAAGAAACAGATCATTATTACGAAAAACGTGTATTATGGGTGCTTTTCCCCATGTTAGGGACCAAAACGCCAAAATACATATAAAGCATCATATATGAAGAAACAGAACGATATGATCAGAAACATGTATTATGAATATTTTTGAGTTTGTGAGTTATCAAAACGCCAAAGTACATGCAAAGCACCCTATAGAAGAAGAAAAAAAAAATTATACCAAAAACATATCTTTTGAGTGTTTTTCAGCTTCGTACGTACCGAAACTCTAAAAGGGATTGAAAACGCACTTTACTGAGAAATAGAACATTAAAAGAAAACGTGTGTTTTAAGTGTTTTTAAGTTAGGTACCAAAACGACAGAATGCATGTAGAATACCTTGTCTGGAGTAACTAAAAGATAGTACCTGCAACGTGCCATTTGGAAATTTTCGAGCAAATTAGGCAACAAAAAGCTAAAAAGCATGGAAATAGCCCTATATGAGAAAAGAAAACAATATTGTCAAAAACGTTTCTTTTTAGTGTTTTTGAGAGTACAAAACACTAAAATGTGAGCAAAGAAACATTTATGGGAAATTTTAGCAAAAAATTCTTATCTCAGTCTTTTAACTTGTTAGGTACCCATATTGCCCCATAAACCCCATATTGCATGCAAAGGACCCTATTTGAGGAAACGAAACGATATTAACAGAAACGTGTATTATGAGTATTTTTATTTATTTATTTTTTTTTTATGTACCAAAACACTAAAACACGTGAACATTATTCTATATGAGGGGAAAAAAAAAACATTAACAAAACCAGTAGCAAAACATCACCAGAAACTTGTCATTTAGGTGTTTTGAGCATATTAGGCAGCAAAACGCTTAAAAAGCAAGGAAAACACTCTACATGGGCAAACGAGATAACCTTAACAAAATCGAGTGTTTTTGAGCTTCTTACGTAACAAAACGATAGAAGATGTCCGAAACAATATTAGCAAAAACGTATGTTCTGAAATTTTTTTAGCTTGTTAGGTAACAAAACGCCAAAATGTATGTAAATTACCCTATATAGGTAAATGAAACGATATTAACATAAAGGTGTATTATGTCTTTTTCAGCTTCATAGATACCAAAAGTCTAAAACACGTAAATAATACTATATTTGCAGAAACAAAACAACATTACCAAAAGCGTACTTTATGAGTTTTTTCCCCATGATAGGTACCAAAACGCCTAAAAGCATAGTGAACACCATACATAAAGAAACAGACCAACATTACGAAAAACTTGTATGCTGAGTGTTTTTGAGCTTGTTAGATACAAAAACACCAAAGTGCATGCAAGACAACCTGTATAGGAAAAGCAATCAATATTTACAAAAACTTGTCTTTTGAGTGTTTTTCAGTTTCTTACGTACTAAAACTCTAAAACGCATGAAAAACACCCTTTATGGAGAAAGAGGACATTACTATCAACGTGTTTTTTTGAGAGTTTTCCCGATCATTAGCTACCAAAACGCCAAAATGCAGACAGCACACTATTTGATGTAAAGAAATTATATTACCAGAAACGTGTCATGTCAGTGTTTTGAGCATAATAGAAACCAACCCCAACAAAAAAAATATATACATATATAATATCGAAAACGTGTCTTTTGAATGTTTTTGAGCTTCTTACGTACCAAATTTCTAAAAAGCGTGCAAAACATCCTTTATGGTGAAATAGAACATTACCAAAAATGTGTGTTTTGAGTGTTTTTGAGCTTGTTGGGTACGAAAACGCCAAAATGCACACAAATTAACGGACATTGACAAACTAAAAGTTATTAAGAAAAAATATTATTATGAGTGTTTTTTTAACTTCTTATGTACGAAAACACTAACATACGTGAATATCACTCTATATGGAGAAAAAAACATTAACCAAAAAAATGGGTGTTTTCCTCATGTTAGGTACGACAATCTACACAGAATACCATATATGAAAAACAGAAAAACATTACCAAAAACGTATATTATAAGTGTTTTTGAGCTTCTTAGGTAATAAAATACTGAAACACGTGATTAGTACATATATTAAGGCGTTTTTTGTTTCTAAAAAGCTGGAAAACGCTTAAATCATACGTTTTTGGTAATGTCTCCCGATAAAGGCTATTTATCGTTTTAGCATTTTGGAACGTAAGAAGCTCAAAAACACTCAAAAGACACCATTTTGATAATGTTGTTTTGATTTCTATATAGAGTGTCTTCCATGCTCTTTAGAGTTTTGGTGCTAACGTTGAAAAGCACCAAAATAAAATGAAATGGATGAATTTTTGCGTGTTGGTACGTAATAAGCTTAAAAACATTCAAAATACACGTTTTTGGCAATAATATTTTGTTTCTCCATGAAGTTTCTTTTCCCTGCATTTTAGTGTTTTGGTACGTAAACAGCTGAAAACATTCAAAAGACGCGTTTTGTTTCTCCCGTATAGCTTACTTTGCATGCACTTTGGCGTTTTCGAAAACACTACTAATACATGTTTTTGTACCCTATATGAGGAAAGGAAACGCGATTTCCAGAAAAGTGCCTTTGGAATGTTTATTGGCGTGCTAGGCACCAAAACGCTAAAAAGCATGGAAAGCACCCTATAAAGGAAAACAAAACAACTTTACCATAAACGTGTGTTTTCATTATTTTTTACTTTCTTACGTACCGAAACGCTAAATCGCATGAAAAAAAAACGGAGAAATAATATAAAAAACAAATATTTCGAGTTTTTCTGAGTTAGTTAAGTAGAAAAACACCAAAATGCATATATAATATCTTAAATGGGAAAATGAAAAGACGTTATTAAAATGTGTGCTATTGGTGTTTTTTTTTTTTTACTTATTAGATACGAAGTCGCTAAAATGCATGAATAACACTCTATATGAAATAACATTACCAAAAACGTAAATTTTCAGTGTTTTCACATTGTTATGAATCAAAACGCCATAATGCATGTAAAGCCCCCTATTTGGGGAAAGGAAACGAGATTTCAGAAACGTATCTAAAATGTGTTCTTCAGCGTGTTAGGCACAAAAATGCTAAAAAGCATATAAATCACCTGATATGGGAATACAAAACAACATTAAGAAAACGTTTCCCTTGAGTGTCCTACGTACCAAAACGATAAAAAAAAAAAACATAGAAAACATCCTTTATGGAGAAACAGAATAACATTACCAAAAAACAAGTATTTTGAGTGTTTTGTAAGATTGTTACGTAAAAAACGTCTAAATGAATCGAAAATACTCTATATGGGAAAAATGAAGTCATTACGAGAAACGTGTATTATGAGTGTTTTTGACCTTTTTAGTATCAAAAGAGTAAAACGCATGAATAACACCCTATATGGAGAAACAGATATATGAAACGACATTAAAAACGCATGAAAATACCCTATATAGAGAAACAGAATACATTTACCAAAAAACGTGTATTTTGAGTGTCTTTAAGCGTATTATGTACAAAATCGCTTATCATCAAACAAAACACCCTGCATATGGAAATGAAAGGACATTACGAGAAACGTTTATGTTATTTTTTTTTTATTACTTTCTTAAGTACCAAATCAGTAAAAAGCTTCAATAGTCCTCTGAAGAAAAAAAAAAACCTTACCAAAAACGTGTATTTTTTTTACATTGATAATTACCAAAACGCCAACATGCATGTAAAGCAACCTATATGAAGAAACGAAACGAAATAACTAGAAACTTGTCTTTTGTTATTTTTTTTGTGCGTGTTAGGCACCAAATCAGTAAGAAGCAACGAAATCACCCTATAGGGAAATACAAAACAACTTTACTAAAACGTGTCTTTGGAGTGTTTCTTTTTTTTTTAGGTTCTTACGAACTAAAATGTCAAAATACATGCAAACACCCTGTTAGGTACCAAAGCACAAAAAAGACCCTATATGAGGAAATGAAAGGACATAACAAAAAACGTGTATTATGAATTTTTTTTTTCTAGCTTCTTAGGTACCAAAACGCTAAAATAAGTGAGTAGCACACTGTATGGAGAAAGAGAAACAAATTACCAAAATCGTGTAATTTGAATGTTTTTCACATTGTCAGGTAGCAAAACACCATAATCCTTGCTCGCTATACGAGAAAATTTAACAATAATGTAAGAAATGTGTTTTTATGTGTTTTTCACATAAATGCTAAATAGCATAGAAAGCACCTTATATAGAAATGCAAAATGATAAGCATGTCTTTTAAGTGTTTTAAACTTTTTACGCACCAAAACGCTAAAACACGTGCAACAAACACGAATAACCTTACCAAATAGAAAAACCTTATCAAAAACGTGTATTTTGAGTCTTTTGGAGTCTGTTACGTACATCATATTAAAAATGCATGTAAAGCACCCTGTATGGGGAAAAGATAGAACATTACGAGAAACGTGCATTGTCAGTGTTTTGAGTCTCTTAGGTACCAAACACTAAACCGCTTGAATGAAAATTGAATATATCCTATATCTCTTAATAGAGAAACAGAACATCACCAAAAACGTGTTTTTATTTATTTATTTTTTTTTTTACCTTGTTATGTACCAAAACGTCAAAATACATACGAAGCATCCTATATGGGGAAATAGAAAGACATTAGGAGAAAAAAGTTTTATTAGTGTTTTTGAGCTTCCAAAGTACCAAAACGCTAAAACGCATGAATAGCACCTTATATAGAGAAAAAGAACAACATTACCTGAAACCTTTATTTTGAGCGTTTCTCATATTATGTAGCAAAACATCATAATCCATGCAGATCCCTATATGAAGAAGCAAAACTATATTACAGGAAACGTGTCTTTTGAGTGTTTACTTGAGTGTTAGGAATCAAAATGCTAAAAAGCATTGAAAGCACCCTATTTGGCAATATAAAATAACATTACCAAGAAAGTATCTTTAGAGTGTTTTTGACCTTCTTACGTCCGAAATCGCTGAAACGCATGCAAAACAACCTTTACGGAGAAACAGAATAACATTACCAAAAAACTTGTATTTTGATTGTTTTTGTGCTTGTTAAGTATAAAAGTGCCAAATTACACGCAAAGCATCCTACATGGAGAAAACAAAGGACATTACGAGAAAAGTGTATTATGAGAGATTTTGAGCTTTTTAGGTACCAAGACTCAAAAACACATGATTAGAACTTTATATGGAAAAACAACTCTACCGAAAACTTTTACTTAAACTTTTTTTCATATTGTTAAGTACCAAAAGTCAAAATACATTGGAAGCCCCCTTTATCGGGAAACGAAACGACATTATCATCAACGTGTCTTTTCAGTGTTTTTGAACGTGTTAGACACCAAAACGCTAAAAAAAAAGCATGGAAAGCGCTCTATAAAGGAATACAAAACTACATTACTAAAAACGTGTTTTATAGGTTCTTATGTACAGAAACACTAAAACCCATGCAAAACACCCTTTATGGAGAAGCGAAATAAATATTTCGTTGATAAATTACATTCAGGACAGTTAGGGAACATCACTTAGAGAAGAATAAGATCACAGAAAAATGGTCCTAAATGGATGACTGAGGTTAAAACACTACATAGGGCGAAAGAGAAGTATATATGAGATTAAAGACAGGGGAAGTGGTTTTAAGGCCATAATATAATGAATTAGAAAAGTCAGGAGTTTAACAAGGAAAGCTAAAAATAGTTAAGCATTAAAGGTAGCCAGCCAAGCGAAGATGGACCCCAAGGGATTTTATCAGGCATATAAGACGAAGAATAGAGAAACAATAGTTCCTTAAAGACAACAGAATGGGACCTGCTTAGTTGTTGAGAGGAAATTAGTAAAATTGTGAATGAGTATTTTTTAACTGTCTTTGCCCAGGAAAACATGCAGGATTTGCCGAATAGTGAGAAGATATTTAGAGTAGAAGAGAATGAGAAGCTGACAGATATTACCATAAAAAAAGAGATAGTGGAACAGGAGATAGATAAGCTGAAAAGTTCAAGTCACCAGGACCAGATGAAATATATTTCAGAGTATTTAAGAGTTGGAAAAAGGTTATAAGTAATCTGGATAAGGTCATGGCCAAGCGGCAGGCGACAGAGTGTTGTAATAAACGGCTCTAAATCCGAGTGGGGTCAAGTAATTAGTGGGGTGATAAAGGGATTATTAGTATTAGGGCCGATGTTCTTTGTAATATATGTCAGTGACTTGGATAGTGGAATTAGTAGTGCTGTTAGTAAATTTGCGGATGACACGAGAGTATGTAGATTAATTAGGTCAGAATCGCATACCATCGATGGCCTTGCAGGCAGATTTGGATAGGATGAACGAATGGACAGACAGACGGCAAATGCAGTTTAATATCAAGAAATGCAAAGCACTTAGCGTAAGTAGAAGAAACCCACACAGTAGTTACACAATGAACAACCAAGTTCTGGTAGGTTCAGGGTAAGAAAAAGATTTGAGATTTAAAGTTAGCTCTGAACTCCGTCTAAGAAAGCAATGCAAAGAGGCCAGAAACAAAGCAAATAGTGTATTATGACTAATTTTCAGGAGTGCTAAAAGTAAAACTCCCGAAGTAATATTAAAGTTACATTTAGCGCTGGTCAGACTTCATCTAGACTACGCTGTCCTATTCTGGTCACCACATCACAGGAAGGTTAAAGGTCTATTAGAATCACTTCAAAGGAGAATGACTAAAAGGATACAGGGGATGAGGAGTATTCCTTACGAAGCGAGATTCAAGCTGTTAAATTTACATTCTTTAGAGAGACGTAGGTTAAGAGTGTACCTGATAGAAGTCTTTAAGAGGTATATGGGTTATAACAAGGGCAACATAAGGAAAATTCTTAGAATCTGTAACCATGATAGAACAAGAAAAATAGAAACATTAAGTTTTTAGGCTTGAACCTGAAAACTTGATATTCAAAAAGGAAACAGGAAGGAATTGGTTTTCAAATACAGTAGTAGATGATTGGAACGGACTTAGTAATCAAGCTGTTAGTGCTGAGGCATTTGGCACTGTAAGAGAAAATTACACATTTATAGATGGGGATGAAAAGTGGAAATACGTAGGCATATTTCATACAAGTACTGCCACGTGTAGGCCTGATGCCTTCTTGCATATTTACTTATTTCTTATGTTCTTATGTTCTTATTACCAAAAGCGTGTATTTTCAGTATTTTTCAGCTCTTCCGTGAAAAAAATAAAATGCCAAAATGCATGCAAAGCACCCTAAATGAAGAAAAAAAAGCGACATTACGAGAAACGTGCATTATAAGTGTTTTTGAGATTCTTAGATACCAAAACGCTGAAACTCATGAATAACACTCTTAATTGAGAAACAGAACAACCTTACCAAATGCGTGTATTTTTTGTGTTTTTCACATTTTTGGTTACCAAAATCCCAAATTGCATACGAAACTAGCTTTATGTGGAAAGAAAAAAAAAAAAGACATTTCCAGAAAAGTGTCTTTTGAATGTTTTTGAGCGTGTTAGGCAATAAAGCACTAAAAAGCAGGGCAATCACATTACATGGGAATAAAACCAACTTTTACCAAGAACTTGCCTTTAAGTGTTTTTCAGCTCCTAACATACCAAAACGCTAAAACGCATGCAAAACACCCATTATGAAGAAACAGAATAACATTACCAAAAACATGTATTTTGAGTGTTTTTGATCATGTTAACTATAAAAACGCTTAAATACATCAAAGAATCTTATGTTTGGGAAACGAAAGAACATTTCGAGAAACGTGTATTATGAGTGTTTTTAAGTTCTTTAAGTACCAAAAAGCTAAAACCCACAAATAACACTCTTTATAGAGAAAAAAAAAATCAATCAATCAATACAAAAAAATAGGATTTTTTTATTCATCTTCATAGGTACCGAGATGTCAAAATTCTGCCAAAATTTAGGGAAATTATGTGAAAAAAGAACCTTATGAAAAAAGTTAATTTTAGCTTTTTTTTTCGGACTATTATGTACCAAACCCTAAAGTGCATGCAAAGCCACCTATATGGGAAAATTAAACGACCTTACCAGAAACCTGTCTTTTGTGTTTTTTTTCAGCATGTTAGGCACCAAAACGATAAATAATATGGAAGTCACTCAATGTAGGAATCCATCACAAAATTACTGAAAAGGTGTCTTTTCAGTGTTTTACGTAGAAAAACGCTAAAACGGATGCAAACCAACGAATGTGGAGAAATAGAATAACATTACCAAAAAGGTATATTTTGAGTGTTTTTGAGCTTCTTACCTTCAAAAAACGCGAAAATGGATGGAAAGCACTCTATGTTGGGATACAAAAGGACATTACAAGAAACGTGTATAATGAGTGTTTTATAGTTTCACATCAGCCACAAGGCAAAAATCGCAGAAACTCGGTGTATATGGAGAAGTTTCTTAGATACCAAAATGCTAAAACTCAGAAATATCACTGTTAATTGAGAATACAGAACAACCTTACCAAATGCATGTATTTTGAGTGCTTTTCACATTCTTAGTTACCAAAACCAAAAATTGCATGCGAAACTAGCTTTATGTGGGAAAAAATGATATTACCAGAAAAGTGTCTTTTGAGTGTTTTTTGAGCGTGATAGGCAATAAAGCACTAAAAAGGAGGGCAATCACATTATTTGGGAATAAAACCAACTTTTACCAAGAACCTGCCTTTACATGTTTTTGAGCTTCATACATACCAAAACGCTAAAACGCATGCAAAACACCCTTTATAGAGAAACAGAATAACATTACCAGAAACATGTATTTTGAGTGGTTTTGATCATGTTACCTATAAAAGCTTCTAAATACATGCAAAAAACCCTATGTTTAGAAAATGAAAGGGTATTACGAGAAACGTGTATTATGAGTTTTTTTTTTAAGTTCGTTATGTATGAAAAAGCTAAAACCCACAAATAACACTCTTTATAGAGTGTTTTCTTACCTAACAATGTGAAAAACACTCAAAAAGCACATTTTTGGAATCTTGTTCTTTTCTCCATATAGAGTGGTCTTCAATGTGTCAAAATAGGTCTTGGTACCTTAGAAATAAAAAAAAACACTCATAATAAAAGTTTCTTCTAATGTCTTTTCGTTTCCCCTTGCAAAGTGTTTTGCATGCAGTTATGTTTCATTTTTTTTTTATATAGGAAGGATACTGGCCAAGGTCAACAAAAATCTAATAAAAAAAATGCCCACTGAAATGCCAGTCCCATAAAAGGGTCAAAGCAGTGGTCAAAAATTGGTGGATAAGTGTCTTGAAACCTCCCTCTTGAAGGAATTCAAGTCATAGGAAGGTGGAAATACAGAAGCAGGCAGGGAGTTCCAGAGTTTACCAGAGAAAGGGATGAATGATTGAGAATACTGGTTAACTCTTGCGTTAGAGAGGTGGACAGAATAGGGGTGAGAGAAAGAAGAAAGTCTTGTGCAGCGAGGCCGCGGAAGGAGGGGAGGCATGCAGTTAGCAAGATCAGAAGAGCAGTTGGCATGAAAATAGCGGTAGAAGACAGCTAGATATGCAACATTGCGGCGGTGAGAGAGGGGCTGAAGACAGTCAGTTAGAGGAGAGGAGTTGATGAGACGAAAAGCTTTTGATTCCACCCTATCTAGAAGAGCAGTATGAGTGGAACCCCCCCAGACATGTGAAGCATACTCCATACATGGACGGATAAGGCCCTTGTACAGAGTTAGCAGCTGGGGGGTGAGAAAAACTGGCGGAGACGTCTCAGAACACCTAACTTCATAGAAGCTGTTTTAGCTAGAGATGAGATGTGAAGTTTCCAGTTTAGATTATAAGTAAAGGACAGACCGAGGATGTTCAGTGTAGAAGAGGGGGGCAGTTGAGTGTCATTGAAGAAAAGGGAATTTTATATGTAAAAAGAAAAATAATTGTTTATGGTAATAAAGGGTGTTTTGCATACATCTCAGCGTTATGGTACGTAAGCAGCTGAAAATACCCAAAAGATAAATTTTTGGTTGTCTTCTTCTCTCATATAGGTAGCTTTCCATGTTTTTTATAACTTTGGTACCTACCACGTTCATCAACACTCAAAAGACATGTTTCTGGAAATGTCGTTTTATTTTCCCATAGATGGTGCTCTGGAGGCATTTTGACGTTTTGGTACATAAAATTGTGAAAAACACTCAAAATAAACGTTTTTGGTAATGTTCTGTTTCTCCATATACAGTGGTACTAAATAGTTTTCGCGTTTGGTACCTAAGACGCTGAAATAAACTAATAATACATCTTTCTCGTAATGTCCTTTATTTTATCCATATTGGGTGATTTCCATGCATTTTGGCGTTTTGTTACGTAAAAATGTGAAAAAAACACTCAAAATATACGTTTTCGGTAATGTTCTTTTGTTTCTTCATATATAATGTTATACATGCGTTTATGCATTTTGCTACCTAAGAATCTCAAAACACTGATAAATGAAGTGTCTTTTTATTTCTTTTCGTATCGCCATTTAGGATACTTTGCATGCATTTTTGCTTTTTTTATACGTAAGAAGCTAAAAAAAAAATCAAAATACACGTTTCTGGTAGTATTATTCTGTTTCTCCATAAAATGTGCTTTGCATGCATTTTAGCGTTTTGGTACGTAAATAGCTGTAAAAACTCTCAAAAGACACGCTTTTGGTAATGTTTTGCTTTTCCAAATAGGGAGCTTTTGTTGCTTTTTAGCGTTTTGGTATCTAATATTGTTGTGTTTCTCCAAAGAGAATATTATTCATGCATTTTCGCGTTTTGGTACGTGAGAAGCTCAAAAACGCTCTTACTATAAGTTTCTCATAATGTCTTTGGTTACTTTGGTTACGTAACAAGCTCAAAACATTGAAAATACACGCTTTTTTTGGTAATGTTATTCAGTGTTTCCAAAAAAAAAAAGGCGTTTTGGATGCGTTTAAGTGTTTTTGTATATACGTAGCTTATAAGCACCGAAAAGAAAAGTTTTTGTAATCTTTTGTTTTCTCCTATAGGGTGCTTTCCTTGGTTTTTAGCTACTTGGTACCTAACTCGCTCATAAACACTGAAAGGACATGTTTCTGGAAATGTTTCCTCTCCCCATATAGTATGCTTTGCATGCATTTTCGCGTTGCGGTACCTAATAACGTCAAAAAGGCCTTAAAACACAAGTTTTGGTTAATCTTGTTCTGTTTCTCCATATACAGTATTGTTAATACGTTTTAGTGTTCTGGTACCTATGAAGCTCAATAGCACTCAAAATATACGTTTCTTTTAATGTTTTATTTTCCCCTTTTAGGGTTATTTCCACGAATTTTATCGTTTTTGTATGTAACAGGCTCAAAATCTCTCAAAATGGTAAAGCTGTTGAATTTCTCCATAAAGTGTGTTTTGCAACCGTTGTAGCGGTTTGGTACGTAAGTAGCTTAAAACACTTAATGTTTTCCCATTTACGGTACTTTCCATGCTTCTTAAGAGCTTTTTGTGCCTAACAAAATCATAAACTCTTAAAAGACATGTTTCTGGAAATGTCGTTTATTTTCCCCATATCGGGTGCTTTGCATGCATTTTGGCGTTTTGATACCTAACAAAGCTAAATACACTTAAAATACGCGTTTTCTTCATACAGAATGCAAATCATACGTTTTATCGTTTTGGTACCTAATAAGCTAAAAAAAAAAATCATAATACTAGTTTCTCTTAAAGTCTTTTCGTTTTCTTATATAGGGTACTTTATATGGATTTTGACGTTTTTGTACATAACAAGCTAAAAAATCGCTAAAAATGCTCGTTTTTGGCAATGTTTTTGTTTCTGCATGAAGGGTGTTTTGCATGTTTTATCGTTTTGGTACATTATGAATTTAAACACTTCCAAACACGTGAAAAGTCACGTTATTTCTTTTTCCCTTCCAACTTAGTGCTCTTTTCATACTTCTTAGTGTTTTGGTGCCTAACACGTACAAACACTCTCTAAAGATAGGTTTCTTTTAATGTCGTTTTGTGTCGTCTTTCAGAAGTCTTTGCATGTATTTTTGCGTTTTGGTACCTAATAATATGAAAACCACTCAAAATATAATATATATTTTCATTCGTGTTGTTTTGTTTCTCCATATAGAATACTATTAAGGTGCCTTTGTGTTTCGTACCTAAAAAGCTGAAAAGCTCTTATAATACACGTTTCTCGAAATGTCTTCGTTTCCCGGCATAGGGAACTTTGCATACATTTCGGCGTTTTTCTACTTACATACCTCAAAAACACTGAAAATATAGTTTTTTTTTTTGTATTGTTATTTTGTTTCTCCATAAAGCATGTTTTGCGTCTGTTCAAGCATTTTGATATAAAAATAGCTCAAAAACACTAAAAAAAATACTATTTTTTGGGTAATTTTGTTTTGTATTCCCATACAGGATGCTTTCCATTTTTATTTTTTTAGAGTTTGGTGCCTAACACGCTCATAAACACTCAAAATTCACGTTTCTGGAAATTTCGTTTCGTTTCTCCCATAGATTGCACTTTGCATGAATTTCGACGTTTTGGTACATAACATTGTGAAAACAAACAAAATACACGTTTTTATTAATGTTGCTCTGTTCCTCCATATAGAGTGGTATTCATGCATTTTCGTATTTTTCAACCTAATAAGGTCTAAACCACTTACAATATACGTTTCTCGTAATGTCTTTTCGTTTCCCCATATTGGGAACTTTACATGAATTTTGACAATTTTTTACGTAATTAGCTTAAAACGTTAAAAATACACGTTTTCCCATTTCTCTATAAAAGGTGTTTTGCATGCGCCTTTGCGTTTTACTATGTAAGTAGCTCTAAACAATGAAAAGACTTTTTTGTAATGTTTTGTTTTCCCATGTATGGTTCTTTCCCTGCTTTTTAGCGTTTTGGTACCTAATACGCTTACAAACACTGAAAAGACACGTTTCTAGAAGTGTCGTATTTTCCCTCATGTGTGATGCTTTGCATGCATTTTAGCGTTTTTGTTTCTCCATATAGAGTGCTATTCATTCGCTTTAGCGTTTTGGTACCTAATAAGTTGAAAACACTCATACTGCACGTTTCTCGTAATGTACTTTCGTATCCATATATAGTGCACTTTGCACGCATTTGGCGCTTTTGTACGTGACAAGCTTAAGAAATAAAATGAAATGCTAGTTTCTGGTAAGGTTATTTGTTTTTTCCATGAAGGGATTTTTGCAAGCATTTTAGCGTTTTTGTACGTTAGTAGCTGAAAAATACCCCCAAAAATACGTTTTTTGGGGAATGTTGTTTTTGCTTTTCCAGTATAGGGAAGTTTTCATGCTTTTTAAAAAAACTGTTTTGTTGTTAACAAGTTCATATACACATATACTTGGAAATTATATAAAAAAAAAAAGTGCCAAAAACGTGTCTTTTGAGTTTTTTTTTTCAGCTTCTTACGTACCAAGAAAGTAAAATGCATGAAAAACACCCTTTATGGAAAAACAGAATAATATCACCAAAAAGAAATCGTTTGAGAGTTTTTGAGCTTGTTAGGTAGAAAAACGCCATAATGTATGGAAAGTATTCTATATGAAGAAAGAAAAAGACATTACGAGAAACGTGTATTATGAGTAAATTTGAGCTTCTTAGGTAGTAAAATGTGAAAACGCATGAATAGCACTCTGTATGGATAAACATAACAACATTACCAAAAACGTGTATTTTCAGTGTTTTTTCATATTATTAGGTGCCAAAAAGCCAAAATGTATGGAAGCCCACTAACTAACAAACAAAACTAAATTTAATGAAACGTGTCTTTTGAATGTTTATGAAACTGCTTTCCATGCTAAAAAGCATGGAAAGATCACCATATGGGAATAAAAAACTTTATCAAAAACATGTCTTTTCAATTTTTTTGAGCTTTTTACGTACCAAAACGCTAATACGCTTACAAAACACTCTTTATGGAGAAACAGAATAAAATTGCCAAAAACAAGTATTTTATGTGTTTATGAGCTTGTTACGTAGAAAACGCAAAAATGCATGCAAAGTAACCTTTATGAGGAAATGAAACGATGTTTCCAGAAACTTGTCTTTTGAGTGTTTAGATACTAAACCGATATAAAGCTTGGAAATCACTTGATTTGAACAACAAAACAACACTAAGGAAAACGAGTCTTTAAAGTGTTTTTGAGCTTATTACATACCAAAAACCTAAGCCGGATGCAAAAAAAAAAAAAAACCTTCATGGAAACATAATAACATTACCAAAAACTTGTAATTGCATTACCAAAAACTTGTACCAAAACATTACCAAAAACTTGTAATTCTTATTGTTAAGTACACATGCAAAGCATGCGAAAGGAAATGAGTTTTCCAGAAAGGTGTCTTTTCAGTGTTTATGAGTGTTCTAGCTCCAAAACGATGAAAAGCATGGAAATCACACTGTAATGGAAAACAAAACATTAACAAAAATGTCTCTTTTCAGTATTTTTGATCAACTTATGTATCAGAACGCTAAAACGCATGCAAAACACCCTTGATGGAGAAACAGAATAACATTACCAAAAACAAGTTTTTTTTTTTTATTGTTTTGAGGCTGTTACGTGAAAAACGTCAAAATACATTCCAAGTACCCTATTTGGTTAAATGAAAAAAAAATATTACGAGAAAGTTGTTTTTTTTTTTTTTTATTTTTAGGTAACAAACCGCTAAAGGGCAATAACTAGCTAGCACTCAATAGGAAAAAAAAAGAACAATATTTCCAAAAACATGTATTTTGAGTGTATTTCACATTGTCAGGTACCAAAACTCCAAAATGCAAACAAAACACCCTATATGGTGAAAGAAAACGAGATTTCAAGAAAAGTGTCTTTTGTTAATGAGTGTGTTAGATACCAAAAGGAAAAAAAAAAAAGCACCCTATATTGGAAAACAACACATTACCAGAAACGTTTTTTCCACTGTTTTTGAGCAACTTATGTACCAAAACTTTGAAACGCATGCAACATATTATTAATAACATTAAGAAAATAAGTATTTTGAGTGTTTTTTCAACTTGTTTCGTAGAAAAACGTCAAAAAGTAAGCAAAGTACCCTAAATGGGGAAATGGATAAACATTACGAAAAACGTGTATTATGAGTATTTTATTAGTTTCATAAGTACCAAAACGCTATGAATGAGTATGAATAACACTCTATAGAGAGAAACAGAATTACATTACGTGTTATTTTGAATGTACGAGTATATCATATTGTTAGGTTTTAAAATCCGTGGAAAGCACCCTATATGGAGAAGGGAAGCGAGATTTCCAGAAACGTGTTTTTTTTTCTAATATTTATGTGCGTGCAAACACCGAAATGATAAAAAAAAAAAAAAGGAGGGAAAGTACCCTATATGGGAGAACAAGACATTACCAAAACGTCTCTTTATAGTGTTTTTGAGCTACTTAAGTACCAAAAACGCTGAAACGCTTGCAAAAAAAAAAAAAAAACATGAAGAAATAGTATATCAAAAACGTGTTTTTGTTTGTTTTTGAGCTTAGTACGTGCAAAAATGCCAAAATGAAGCAAAAGACTCTGTAATGTTAAACGAAAAGACATTAGGAAAAACGTGTATTATGAGAGTTTTAGAGCTTCTTAAGTAGCAAAATACTAAAACGCATGAATTTTATAGTGCACTTTATATCGACAAATCAGAACAACATTACCAATAATTTGTATTTTGAGTGTTTTTTTTTTTTATTATTATTATTATTAGGTACCAAAATGCCATAATGTTTTCACAGTCACCTATATAGGGAAATAAAACTACATTACTAGAAAAAATGTCTTTTAAGGGTTTTTATTTTACTTATTTTTTTTTTCGTATTAGGCATCATAATGCTAAAAAGTATGGAAATCACCCTATATGGGAATATACATGTAAAACAACATTACGAACGTGTCTTTTCAGGGTTTTAGAATTTCTTTAGCAATAAAACTCTAAAACATACAAAACACACTTTATATATATATATATATATATATATATATATATATATATATATATATATATATATATATATATATATATATATATATATATATATATATATATATATATATATATATATATATATATATATATATATATATATATATATATTACGAAAAACAAGTATTTTGAGTGTTTTTGAGCTTGTTACGTAAAGAAACGCCAAAACATATGCAAAATCCTCTATTTTGGGAAACGAAAGGACATTATGAGAGATCTGTTATAATCGTTTTTTATAATCGTTATAATCGTTCTATTATAAGTGTTTTTGAACATCTTAGGTAACAAAATGCTGAAACTCAAGAATAGTACTCGATATCGAGACCAAAAAAAACGTGTATTTTGAGTGTTTTCACATTAATAAATAGCAAATCACCAAAATATATGGGTATGGGTATGGGTATGGGTATGGGTATGGGTAAAACCGAGATTTCCAGAAACGTATCTTTTAAATGTTTTTGAGCGTGTTAAGCACCAATACGCTAAAAAGCATGGAAATCACTTTATTTGGGAACACAAAACGACTTAACGTAAAACATGACTTTTTGAGTGTTTTTTGAACTTCTTATGTACCAAAAAGGTAAAATACATGCAAAACACCCTTTATGCAGAAACAAAATAAAATTATCAAAAACAAGTATTTTGAGTGTTTTTGAGCTTGTTACATAGAATAACACTAAAATATATGAAAAGTTTACTATGTGGGGAAACAAAAAAGACATTAGAAGAAAAGTGTATTATAAGTGTTTTTGAGCTTTCCAGGTACCGAAATGCGAAAACGCATTAATACCACCTTATACGACAAAACAGAACAACATTACCAAAAACCGCGTAATTTGTGTGTTTTTTTTTTCCACATTGATAAGTACCAATATATTTGGAAACGATAAAATGTGTGTTTTTTAGTGTTTCTTTGTATGTTTGTCACCAAAACGCTAAAATGCAATGGTAAACACCATAAATGGGAATAGAAAACAACTTTACCAAAAAACGTGTCTTTTGAGTGTTTTCAGCCTCTTACGTACCGAAACCCTAAAAAAGCATGCAAAACACTTTTTATGTAGAAGAATATCATTACTAAAAACAAGTATTTTGAGAGTTTTTTGAGTTTCTTGCATACAAAAACATTAAAATGGATGAAAAATACTCTTAATAGGTAGACGTAATGACATTACGAAAAACATGTATTATAATTTTTTTTTTTTTTTACATTTTAGGTATTAAAACGCTAAACCTATAAACATCACTCTATTAAGAAACAGAACTACATTAACAAAAACGTGTGTTTTGAGCATATTTCACATTATTAGGTACCGAAACGCCAAAATGCATGGAAAACCCTTGATATGAGGAAATGAAATTGTTACAAGAAAGCATCTTTCGAAACGAAAAGACTTCACGAGAAACGTTTATTATGAATGTTTTTGGTTGTTAGGTACAAAAACGCTAAAACGCATGAATAGCACTTTCATTATATGAAGACACATAACATTATTAATAACATATATTTTGAGTCTATTTCAAATTGCTAGGCTTTTTTGTTACCTAATTATGTTAACCCTTTAAGGACCAAATTTATATCTACGTGTAGGAAAAATTTGATAATGAGTAAAATCAATTGATTGTATCGAACTTTATTGAAAGTAAACCTTAAGTTTCTACAAAACACATTTCTATAATATATTAATGTATTGGTTCAAAAATGGACCATTGGTCATTTTGACCTTGGAAAACCAATTTATTTCAGAAATGAATTTTTACATTGTTGTGCCTCTATAATCCTTATAAAATAACAAAACTTTCCTACAGATAACTTGTAATCAATAGACAATACAGTATACAATACACAGCCATTTAGAATTGATGTTTTGATTGTGTTTTTCTTTACAGAAAGTACCTATTTTGTGTGAAACTCAATGAAGCAATTTCTTTCTTTATTTAGGCAAAGTGCAACATTGCATTTGCAGCAGTATGTGTTTGGCCTTCCTTTACAATTTGGTAGCTTGCAACGAGGTCTTTCCTTCGTCTCAACAATCTTGGGCCAGTGGCCAATTCCATCTTTTGTGATGTCAACACTTGGAATTGGTTTTGTTGCATGACCTCTCTTTTTTTTTTCCTCGTGCTCTGTCTCAAGACTGCTGGAGCGTGGTCTTCCCACACCGGGTCTTTTCAGGGGGTCTTTGTTTTGGCGTAGGAGAGAATATGCCACCTTCAACTTGAATGCCTGCAACTGAAGTTGCGATTTTTTTGACACCCCTATTGCACTAGCATCCCTCCTGTAGAGAAGCCATGAATTTACTATTGTGACATCAAGAAAGTGGAAAACAAGTTTATGGTAGTACTTGTGAGACCTTATGTGGATTCTATATAAGGCAATCAACGAATCCAGAAGATCAACCCCTCCCATTTCCTCATTATAGGTTTTGACTATTTTGGGGCAAGGAATTTCAACAATCTCCTTCCTTTCCTTGTCATACCTCTTACATGTTCCCAAATTCTATCTATTCATATCTAATTATTATTTATTAGCATACAATTTACCCCCCCCCCTCTCTCTCTCTCTCTCTCTCTCTCTCTCTCTCTCTCTCTCTCTCTCTCTCTCTCTCTCTCTCTCTCTCTCTCTCTCTCTCTCTCTCTCTCTCTCTCTCTTTTGGCATAGAAAGGAAAAATCCTCTGCCACTTCCCCCATCCACTCATTATGAAATAGATAACAAGGCGTGCGAGCACATGCAAACATCCCAATCCACACACACACCTGTAGCCTAAACACGCTACCCTCATGTGCCGTATATACATCCCCCTTTTTGTCTGTTGTAGATCATATCCTGATATGATAAGTTAGTTTGAAAGGGTGCATAAAACCAATGATGTCCCCTAATAACATTCTCAATCGAAAAAAAGAAATACTTGATACTTTCCATACAAAGAAAAAAACAAATAAGAATTATGTAAGACCTTTCGAAATTTCTTACCAAAATTTATCACAACAACATCGTCAGGGTCATCAGGAACAGGCATGAGGTCCTCCTCAAGCATATCATGATGACGTGACCTGCCTCCATAGAACTGTGACGTGTCCATATCTGAGGAAACAGAATGACCCACTGGTACATTTTTGAACCATTTAAAAACACCTTTTTACATTACAGTAATATAATCCAAAGTCAGGCCAACATTATAAACACATTCTACTGAATATATGGGATATATCATAATTTTTGTAGTGACCTGGCTTATCTATGAGTCGTCCAAAAAAATCATTGAAAACGGAGGATCAGTCACTACGTCCTCCCCCTCTGGTGGTCACGAGTCAACTGCTGTTACACAGAAACAAGAGCTTTTTTTCCACATATCGTGTGAGTGATGTTTTCTGATATGGTGCAAAAATGTACCACCGGACGGACACGCCTCTACAAGGGAATTTCATCCAAGGAAAAGCACGCTTTTGAAGTGGTTCATAATTGTACCAATGCTTTTTCAGCTTGTTTCGTAGAAAAATGCCAAAATTCATGCAAAAACGAAAAGACATCACGAAAACGCTAAAAATACTCGCTTTTGTTAGTGTTGTGTTCCTATATAAAGATTATTTACACCTGTTTTAGCGTTTTCGTGATGTCTTTTCGTTTTTGCATGAATTTTGGCATTTTTCTACGAAACAAGCTGAAAAAGCACTCAAAACACACAATTTTATTACATATACTGTTTCTCCATAAAAGTTGTTTTGCATGCTTCTTAGCGTTTTCGTATGTCGTTCAAAAAGACCAAAGAGAAACGTTTTTGGTAATGATGTTTCTTTTTTTTTCCATATTAGGTACTTTTCATGCTTTTTTTAACCGTTTTGGTGCCGAACACGCTCATAAACACTCAAAAAACACATTTCTGGAAATATCATTTCCTTTTCCTATAAAGTGTGCTTTGCGTACATTTTGGCGTTTTCGTACCTAACCATGTGAAATACACTCAAAATGCAAGTTTTTTATAATGTTAATTGTCTCCATATATTTAGGCGTTTTAGCGTTTCAGTACCTAAGAAACTGAAAAAAAAACACTCATAACACAAGTTTCTCTTAATGTGTTTTTGTTTCCTCAGATCGCGTAATCAAGCATTTTGGCATTTTCTACGTAATAAGCTCAAAAACTCTCGAAATACTTGGTTTCAGTAATATTATCATGTTTTCTGCATGAAGAGTGTTTGCATACATTTTTTGCGTTTTGGTACCTAACAAGATCATAATCACTCAAAAAACATGTTCCTGGAAATGTTTTTTTTTTCCTGATATAGGGTACCTTACATGTATTTATGCATTTAATTACTTAACAGTGTAAAAGAATACACAAAACACGTTTGTTTTTTTCTTTTGATGTTGTTCTATTTCTCCATTTAGAGTTTTAAGACAGGGTTTTCGCGTTTTCGTAGACAGGAAACTCAAAAACACTCATAACACACGTCTCTCGCAATGTCTTTTCATTTCCTCATTCTTTGCATGCATTTTGGCGATTTTGTACGTAAACTCAAAAGCATTTAAATACTTGTTTTTGTTAAGGTTATTCTCTTTCTATTTAAAAGGGTGTTTTCCATTCGTTTTATGGTTTTTGTACATAAATAGCTCAAAAATACACCAAACACACGTTTTTAGAAATGTTGTTTTGCTTTCCCCATAGAGGAACTTTTCCATGCCTTTTAGCGTTTTTGTGCCTAACACGCTCGTAAACACTAAAAAAAAAAAATACTTGTTTCTGGAAATGTCGTTTCATTTCCCTAGAGAGGGCACTTTGCATGCATTTTGGCGTTTTCGCTATCTTACAATGTGAAAAATACTCAAAAATCACGTTTTTTTGGTAATTTTCTTTTATTTATTTATTTATTTTTCCATATAGGGTAATACTATTTATGTCTTTTAACGTTTTGGTACCAAAAACTTAAAAACACTGATAATACACTTTTCTTGTAATGTCTTTTTCGTTTCCTAATATTAGGTACTTTGCTTACATTTTGGCGTTTTCGTAGGTAACAATCTGAAAACCCTTAAAATACTTGTTTTTTTCGTAATTTTATTGTTTCTCCATAAATCATGTTTCACGTGCGTTTTAGCGTTTTGGTACGTAAGTAGCTCAAAAACATTTTGGTGCCTAACACGATCATAAACACTCAACAGACACGTTTCACGAAATATCATTTTCTTTCCCAACTATAGCCTATTTTTTTCCTTTTTTTTTTTTTTTTTTGCCTTTTTGGCACCTAATAATGTGTAATACACATAAAACACACGTTTTTGGTAATTTTTTTTTTCCATAGAGAGTGCTATTAATGCCTTTTAACATTTTGGTACCTAAGAAGCTCAAAAGCACTAATAATACACGTTTCAGGTAATGACCTTTCGTTTCCCATAGTCTACTTTGTGTGCATATTGTCGTTTTTGTAACAAACTCAAAAACAATTTTCTTTTTTCGCAAATATATAATGTCTCGCCATAAATGTTTTTTTTTTTTTTGCATGCGTTTTACCATTATGATACGTAATTACCTGAAAACACTGAAAAGAGACGGTTTCGGTGACGTTTTGTTATCCATATAAGGTGTTTTTTTATTTTTTATTTGTTTATTTTTTTTTTTCGTTTTGGTACTTAACACGCTAATAAACTCATAAAAGACACGTTACTAGAAATATAATTTCTTTTCCCTATATAGGGATCGTTGGATGCATTTTGGTGTTTTGGTATCTATGAATGTGAAAAAAAAAAACACTCAAAACACACGTATTTGGTAATGTTTTGTATCTTCATATAGAATGTTATTCATGGTTTATTACGTGTTGGTACCTAAGAAGCTCAAAAACATTCATAACACACGTTTCTTGTAATGCCTTTTCGTTTCTCCATATAAAATTTTCGTACCTAAGAAGGATGTATTTTGGCGTTTTTCCACCTAAGCTCACAAAACACTCAAAAAACTTGTTTTTGGTAATATTATTCTTTTTCTCCATAAATTGTGTTTTGCATGCATTTTTTTTCGTTTTTGGTACATAAGATACTGAAAAAAAAAACACTCAGAAGACACGTTTTTTGGTACTATTGTTCTGTTTTTTTTTTTTTTTTCATATAGAATGCTATTCATGCGTTTTAGAGTTTTGGTACTTAAGAAGCTCAAAAAAACAGATTTCTCGTAAAGACTTTTCGTTTCTCAATATCGAGTGCTTTGCATGCATTTTGCTGTTATATTTCCTAATAATGTGAAACACAATACACGTTTTTGGTATTAATCTTCTTTTTCTCCAAATAAAGCGCTATTCATGTGTTTTAACGTTTTGGTACCTAAGAAGCTAAAAAAAAAAAATAATGATAATAAACGTTTTTGTAATGTCGTTTCGGTTCCCCATATAGGATAGTTTGTATGCATTTTGGTGTTTTCGACGTAAAAAAAAAAATCAAAAACACTCGTTATTTATTTTCCATAAGGATATAATTCATGTTATTTTTTTTTAACCGTTTTCCTTGCTAATACGTTAAAAACACTGAAAATATATGATTCTGGAAATGTAGTTCTGTTTCCCCTTATAGGGATATTTCCATGCACTTTGCCATTTTGATACCTAACAATGTTAAAAACATTCAAAATACAAGTTTTTTGATAATAATTTATGTTTGTTTTATATAGTGTGATATTCATACATATTTTTTTCTGGTTTGGTACCTAAAAAGCTCAAAAACAATCATAATACACGTTTCTCGTAAAGTTCTTTCGTTTCCCCTTATAAACTATTTTCCATGCAATTCAGCGTTTTTGTACGTAAAAAGCTGAAAAAATACACGTTTTTTGCTAAAGTTATTTTGTTTTTCCATAAAGCATTTGCATGCATTTTATCATTTTACGAGTTTGAGTGTTTTCTCACATTATTAGGTAGCAAAACAGCACGAGGCAATAAAGGTTCATATATGGGGAAACGAAACAGCATTACCAGAAACGTGTCTCTTCAGTGTTTTGAGCGTGTTAGTTACCAACACGTTTAAAAGCATGGAAATCACCTTATATAAGAATACAAAACAACGTTACGTACATGTCTTTTGAGTGTTTTTAATCTTCTTACGCACTGAAACGATAAAACCCATATAAAACACAGTTCATGGTGAAACAGAATAATTTTACCAAAAACAAGTATTTTGGCTGTTTTCAGGTTTTTTACGTACAAAACCGGCAAAATGCATCCAAAGTTCCCTATATGTTTAGACGAAAGGGGATTGCGAGAACCATTTCTTAGTGTTTTTTTTTTTTTTGGGGGGGGCGGCTTCTTAGGTACAAAAACGAGGAATCGCATGACTAGCGATCTCTTTGGAGAAACAAAACAACATTACCAAAAACGTGTATTTTAAGTATATTTCACATTGTTAGGTACCAAAACGCCATTGTCTATGTAATGCACCCTAAATGGCGAAACGAGTTTTCCAGAAGTGTCTTTCCAGATGTTGATGAGCGTGCTAGGCACCAAAACGATAAAAGCGAAAACGCTTTGTGTGTCTACTATATCTGGGAAAACAAAACAACATTACAAAAAAATGTCTCTTTTCAGTGTTTGTGAGCTACTTACGTTTCCAAAAGCTAAAACGCATATAAATATGTTTTATTCAGAAACACAATAACTTTATTTAAACTTGTATTTCAATTGTTTTCTGAGTTTGTTACGTACAAAAAAGAAAAAAAAAATCGTGCAAAGTACTCTCTATGATGAAACGAAAAGACATTACGAGAAAGTGTTTTAAGCTTCTTAAGTACCAAAACGGAAAAAGGCGATAATACAACTATATATGGAAAAACAGAACGACATTACTAAAAACACGCATTTTGAGTGCTTTTTTACATTACTAAAATACCTGAAAAGCCTTTATATACGAAAATAAAACGTAATTACAAGAAACGAGAAACGTGTATTTATGTGTCTTTCAGCACGTTAAGCAACAAAACGCTAAAAAGCATGGAAAATGACCTTATAGCGGAATACAAAACGTTACGAAAAACGAGTCTTTTGAGAGTTTTGTTTTTACTTTTTACGCTAAAACTCATGCAAAACATCTTTTATGGAGAAACAGAATGACATTAAAAAAAAAAAAAAGTGTTCTGAGTGTTTTCGGCTTGTTACTTGGAAAACTCAAAAACGCATACAAAGTATTCTATATGGGGAAAGAAAAATGCATTACGAAAAACATGTATAATGGATGTTTTCAGCTTTTTAGGTACCAAAAATGAGGAAAAGCAAGAATAACACTTCCTATTCAGAAACACAACAACATTACTAAAAACGTGTATTTTAAGTGTTTTTCGTACTGTAAGATATCAAAACGACAAAATGGATGCAAAACTCTTTATATTCAGGAACGAAGCAACATTACAAGAAATGTATTTTTTTGTTTTTGTGCATGTTAGGCACGAAAATGCTAAAAAGAATGGAATACACCTTATATGGGAAAACGAAAGAACATTACTTATATTGTACATTTTGAGTCTGTTTTCAGTTTTTTAGGTAACAAAACGATAAAACGCATGAAAAAAAACTGTAGAAACAGATTACCATTACCAAAAAAAAAAAAAAAATTCTAGTGTCTTTTCAGCATATTATGTCAATATGCAGGCAATGTACAATGCAATAGAGAATGGAAAAGGCATAACGAGAAACATGTATTGAGTGTTTTTTTTTTCAGATATGCATGAGTAGGACTCTATATAAAGAGAAACAGAACAACATTATCAAAAACGTGTATTTTAAGTGCATTTCATATTTTGAAGTGACAAAACGCCAAAATGCATTTAAAGCACCCTATATTTGGCAAAGATAACGATATCTTAAGAAACGTCTTTTTAGTGTTAATGGAAACAAAACAACATTACCAAAAACGTGTCCTTTCAATGTTTATAAAGTTAAGTACTAAAACGCTAAAACGTATGTAATAAAAAAAATATATATAAAAAACAGTTAGGAAACAT
This sequence comes from Scylla paramamosain, assembly GCF_035594125.1. NCBI lineage: Eukaryota > Metazoa > Arthropoda > Malacostraca > Decapoda > Portunidae > Scylla > Scylla paramamosain. Next base: position 1,249,826 of record NC_087198.1, read on the forward strand.
CCCTTACAGAAGAATAAGATCGCAGAAGAATGATCCTAAATGGATGACTGATAATAAAACACTACATAGGGCGAAAGAGAAGTATATATGAGATTAAAGACAGGGGAAGTGGTTTTAAGGCCATAATATAATGAATTAGAAAAGTCAGGAGTTTAACAAGGAAAGCTAAAAATAGTTAAGCATTAAAGGTAGCCAGCCAAGCGAAGATGGACCCCAAGGGATTTTATCAGACATATAAGACGAAGAATAGAGAAACAAAAGTTCCTTAAAGACAGCAGAATGGGACCTGCTTAGTTGTTGGGAGGAGATTAGTAAAATTGTGAATGAGTATTTATTAACTGTCTTTGCCCAGGAAAACATGCAGGATTTGCCGAATAGTGAGAAGATATTTAGAATAGAAGAGAAAGAGAAGCTGACAGATATTACTATAACTAAAGAGATAGTGGAACAGGAGATAGATAAGCTGAAAAGTTCAAGTCACCAGGACCAGATGAAATATATTCCAAAGTATTTAAGGAATGGAAAAAGGTTATAAGTAATCTGTTAGTTTCTGTCCTTAGGAAATCACTTTAGTCATGTGAGGTATCGGTAATGTGGAGGCAGATAATGGTGATAGTTATGGCATCCTATATCAGGACTTTAGTAAAGCATTTGACAAGGTACCCAATCAGAGGCTACTGAGAAAGGTTAGGGCGCACGAGAGAGATGAGGTGTTTAGATTGGATAAGGTCATGGCTAAGCGGCAGGCGACAGAGTGTTGTAATAAACGGCTCTAAATCCGAGTGGGGTCAAGTAATTAGTGGGGTGACAAAGGAATTATTAGTATTAGGGCCGATGTTGTTTGTTATATATGTCAGTGACTTGGATAGTGGAATTAGTAGTGTTGTTAGTAAATTTGCGGATGACACAAGAGTATGTAGATTAATTAGGTCTGAATCGCATACAATCGCCTTGCAGGCAGATATGGATAGGATGAACGAATGGACAGACAGATGGGAAATGCAGTTTAATATCAACAAATTGAAAGCACTTAGCGTAAGTGGAAGAAACCCACACATTAGTTACACAATGAACAACCAAGTTCTGGTAGGTTCAGGGTAAGAAAATGATTTGAGATTTAAAGTTAGCCTTGAACTCCGTCTAAGAAAGCAATGCAAAAAGGCCAGAAACAAAGCAAATAGTGTATTATGATTCATTTTCATGAGTGCTAAAAGGAGAACTCCCGAAGTAATATTAGTTACATTTGGCGCTGGTCAAACTTCATCTAGAATACGCTGTCCAATTCTGGTCACCACATCACAGGAAGGATAAAGGTCTATTAGAATCAGTACAAAGGAGAAAGACTAAAAGGATACAGGGGATGAGGAGTATTCCTTACAAAGCGATATTCAAGCTGTTAAATTTACATTCTTTAGAGAGACGTAGGTTAAGAGTGTACCTGATAGAAGTCTTTAAGTGGTATATGGGTTATAACAAGGGCAACATAAGGAAAATTCTTAGAATCTGTAACCATGATAGAACAAGAAAAATGGGTTCAAGCCTGAAAACTTGATGTTCAAAAAGGAGACAAGAAGGAATTGGTTCTCAAATAAAATAGTAGATGATTGGAACGGACGTAGTAATCAAGCTGTTAGTGCTGAGGCATTTGGGAACTGTAAGAGAAAATTAGACATTTATGGATGGGGGTGATAGGTGGGAATAGGTAGGCATATTTCATACAAATACTGCCATGTGTAGGCCTGATGCCTTCTTGCAGATTTACTTATTTCTTATGTTCTTATATTCTTATTACCAAAAGTGTGTATTTTCAGTGTTTTTCAGCTATTACGTGAAAAAAATGCCAAAATGCATGCAAAGCACCCAAAATGAGTAAAAAAAAAAGGGACATTACGAGAAACGTGCATTATGAGTGTTTTTTTCAGATTCTTAGATACCAAAACGCTGAATAAAACTCATGAATAAAACTCAATTGAGAAACAGAACAACCTTACCAAATGCGTGTATTTTGAGTGTTTTTCACATTCTTAGTTACCAAAACCCCAAATTGCAAATGAAACTAGCTTTATGTGAAAAAAAAGGCATTTCCAGAAAGGTGTCTTTTAAGGGTTTTTGTACGTGTTAGGCAATAAAGCACTATAAAGCAGGGCAATCACATTACATAGGAATAAAACCAACTTTAACCAAGAACTTGCCTTTAAGTGTTTTTGACCTCCTTACATACCAAAACGCTAAAACGCATGCAAAACATCCTTTATGGAGAACTGAATAACATTACCAAAATGAAACGGATGCAAACCAACCAATATGAAGAAATAGAATAACATTACCAAAAAGATATATTTTGAGAGTTTTCAGCTTGCTACCTACAAAAAATGCGAAAATGGATGGAAAGCACTCTATATTGGGAAACAAAAGAACATTACGAGAAACTTGTATAATGAGTGTTTTATAATTTCACAGGAACCACAAAGCAAAAAACGCAAAAACTCGTGTATATAGAGAAGTTTCTTACATACCAAAATGCTGAAATGCATAAAATAACACTTTCAATTGAAAGACAGGACTACCTTACCAAATGTGTGTATTTTGAGTGTTTTTCACATTCTTAGTTACGAAAATCCCAAATTACATGCGAAACTAGCTTTATGTGGGAAAAAAAAAAATGATATTACCAGAAAAGTGTGTTTTGAGTGTTTTTGAGCGTGATGTGCAACAAAGCACTAAAAAGCAGAACAATCACATTACATGGGAATAAAACCAACTTTTACGAAGAACTTGCCTCTAAGTGTTTTTTTTTTAACTCCTTACATACCAAAACGCTAAAACGCATGCAAAACAACCTTTATGGAGAAATATTACCAAAAACATGTATTTTGAGTGTTTTTGATCATGTTATTTATAAAAACGCTTAAATACATGCAAAGAACCTTATGTTTGGGAAACGAAAGGACATTTCGAGAAACGTGTATTATGAGTGTTTTTAAGTTCCTTAGGTACCAAATAAGCTAAAACTCACAATTAACACTCTTTATAAAAAAAATAAATAAAATATAATATTTTTTTTATTCATCTTCATAGGTACTAAGATGCCAAAATTCTGGCAATATTCTTTAGGAATCGAAAACAAAATGACTGAAAAAGTGTCTTTTAGTTGTTTTACGTAGAAAAACGCTAAAACGGATGCAAACCAACCAATATGAAGAAATAGAATAATATTACCAAAAAGGTATATTTTGAGTGTTTTTGAGCTTGTTACTTACAAAAAACGCGAAAATGGATGCAAAGCGCTCCCTATTGGGAAAGAAAAGGACATTACGAGAAACGTGTATAATGAGTGTCTTATTATTTTCCGGCAAAAGAACTTGTGGTTCACAAGAACCACAAGGCAAAAAACGCAAAAACTCGTGTATATAAAGAAGTTTCTTAGATACCAAAATGCTGAAACTCATGAATAACAATCTTAATTGAGAAACAGAACAACATTACCAAATGCGTGTATTTTGAGTGTTTTTTTCACATTCTTAGTTAGCAAAACCCCAAACAGCATGCGAAACTAGCTTTATGTGTGAAAAAAAAAACTGACATTACCAGAAGTGTCTTTTGAGTGTTTTTGAACGTGTTAGGCAATAAAGCACTAAAAAGCAGGGCAATCATATTACATTGGAATAAAACCAACTTTTACCAAGAACTTGCTTTGAAGTGTTTTTTAGCTCCTTACATAACAAATCGCTAAAACGCATGCAAAACACTCCTTTATGGAGAAGCAGAATAACATTACCTTAATACAAGTGTTTTTGAGAGTTTTTTATCATGTTACCTATAAAAACACTTAAATACATGCAAAGATCCCTATATTTGGGAAACAAAAGGACATTACGAGAAATGTGTATTATGAATGTTTTTAAGTTCCTTAAGTACCAAAACGTTAAAACCTACAAATAACACTCTTGATAGAGAAAAAAAAAAAATAGCATTTTTATTTTTTTGTTATTCATGTTCATAGGTACCAAGATGCCAAAATTCTACCAAAATTTATGGAAATTATGTGGAAAAAAGAACATTATCGAAAAAGATAATTTTACCTTTTTTCGGAGTTATGTACCAAACCATAAAGTGTATGCAAAGCCACCTATTTGAGAAAATTTAACGACTTTACAAGAAACCTGTCTTTTGAGTGTTTTTTTTTCGCATGTTAGGTACCAAAACGATAGATAATATGAAAGTCACTCTATATGGAAATCCAAAACAAAATTACTGAAAACGTGTCTTTTAAAAGATTTACGTAGAAAAACGCTAAAACGGATGCAAACCAACCAATATGAAAAAAAATAGAATAATATTACCAGAAAAGTATATTTTGTGTGTTTTTGATCTTGTTACATAAAAAAAAAAAAACACAAAAATGGATGGAAAGCACTGTATATTAGGAAAAAAAGGACATAACGAAAAACGTGTATAATGAGTGTTTTATAATTTCACCAGAATCACAAGGCAAAAAACGCAAAAACTCGTATGTGTGGAGAAGTTTCCAAGATACCAAAATCTTGAAACTCATGAATAACTTTCTTAATCAAGAAACAGAGCAACATTACTGAATGCGTGTATTTTGAGTGTTTTTTTTACATTCTTGGTTACCAGAATCCCAAATTCCATGCGAAACTAGCTTTATATGGGAAAATGACATTACCAGAAAAGTGACTTTGAGTGTTTTTGAGACTGTTAGGCAATAAAGCACTAAAAAGCAGAGCAATCACATTACATGGAAATAAAACTAACTTTTACGAAGGACTTGCCTTTTAGTGTTTTTGACACGCATTTAGTAAGGTTGTTCTGTTTCTCAATTAAGAGTGTTATTCATGAGTTTCAGCATTTTGGTATTTAGTAAACTTCTCCATATACACGAGTTTTTGCGTTTTTTGCCTTGTGTTTTTTTTTTTATTATAAAACATTCATTATACACTTCTCTCGCAATGTCCCTTTGTTTCCCAATATAGAGTGCTTTGTATCAATTTTTTGCGTTTTTTTTTTGTAGGTAACAAGCTCAAAAACACTCAAAATATACATTTTTGGTAATGTTTTTCTGCTTCTTGATATTGGTTGATTTGCATCAATTTTAGCGTTTTTCTACGTAAAACACTGAGAAGACACATTTTCAGTAATTTTTTTTTGGATTCCCACATAGAGTGAGTTCCTTATTATTTATCTTTTTGGTGCCTAGCAAGCTGAAAAACACTCAAAAGACAGATTTCTGGTAAGGTCTTTAATTTCCTCACATGGGAGGCTTTGCATGTTTTTTTAGTGTTTTTTGAGCGTGTTATGAAAATAAAGCACTAAAAGCCAGGGCAATCACATTACATGGGAATAAAACCAAATTTTACGAAGAACATGCCTTTAAGTGTTTTTGAGCTCCTTATATACCAAAACTCTAAAACGCATGCAAAATACATTTTATGGAGAAACAGAAAAACATTACCAAATACATGTATTTTCAGTGTTTTTGATCATGTTATTTATAAAAACGCTTAAATACATGCAAAGAACCTTATATTTGGGAAACGAAAGGACATTACGAGAAACATGTATTATGAATGTTTTTTTAAGTTCCTTTAGTACCAAAAAGCTAAAACCCACAAATAACACTCTTTATTTAAAAAATAAATAATAAAAAAATAAAATAAATATATTTTTTTGGTTATTCATTTTCATAGGTACCGAGATGCCAAAATTCTGGGAAAATTCAGGGCAATTATGTGATAAAAGAATATTATCAAAAAAGTTAATTTCAGCTTTTTTTGTTCGGACTTATGTACCAAACCCTAAAGTGCATGCAAAGCCTTCATTATGAGGAAATTAAACGATCTTACCAGAAATCTGTTTTGTGTGTTTTTTAGCATGTTAGGCACCGAGACGATAAATAATAAGGAACTCACTCTGTATGGGAATCCAAAACAAAGTTAAAGAAAACGTGTCTTCTCAGTGTTTTACGTAGAAAAACGTTAAAACGGATGCAAACCAACCTATATGAAGAAATAGTAAAACGTTTCCAAAAAGGTATATTTTGAGTGTTTTTGATCTTTTTACCTACAAAAACGCGAAAATTGATGCAAAGCACTCTATATTGGGCAACAAGAGGACATTGCAAGAAAAGTGTATAATGAGTGTTTTATAGTTCAAAAGAACCACAAAGCAAACAACACAATAACTCGTGTATATGGAGAGATTTCCTAGACACCAAAATGCTGAAACTTATGAATAACACTCTTAATTGAGAAACAGAACAACCTTAATAAATGCGTGGATTTTAAGTGCTTTTCACATTCTTAGTTACCAAAAACCCCAAATTACATGCGAAAATAGCTTTGTGGGGAAAAAAAAATAATGAATTTACCAGAAAAGTTTTTGAGTGTTTTTCAGCGTGATAGGTAATAAGCCACTCAAAAGCAGGGCAATCACATTACATTGGAATAAAATAATTTTTTACCAAGAACTTACCATAAGTGTTTTTGAGCTCCTTATATACAAAACTGCTAAAACGCATGCAAAACACACTTTATGGAGAAACAGAATAACATTACCAAAACCTAGTATTTTGAGTGTTTTTGATCATGTTATCTATAAAAACGCTTAAATACATGAAAAGAACCTTTTGTTTGGGAAACGAAAGGACATTACAAGAAACGCGTATTATGAGTGTTTTTAAGTTTCTTAAGTACCGAAAAGGTAAATCCCATAAATAACACTCTTCATTGAGAAAAAATAAATAAATAAATAAAAAATAAAAAAAAGGATTTTTTTATTTATCTTCATAGGTACCGAGATGCCAAAATTCTGGTAAAAATTCAGCACAATTATATGATAAAAGAATATTATCAAAAAAGTTAATTTTAGCTTTTTTTTTGGGGGGACTGTTATGTACCAAACACTAAAGTGCATGCAAAGCCTCCTATATGAGGATATTAAACGACCTTATCAGAAATCTCTCTTTTGAGTGTTCTTCAGCATGTTAGGCACGAAAACAATAAATAATAAGGAACTCACTCTATATATGAATTAAAAAAAAAATTAATGAAAACGTGTCTTCTCAGTGTTTTACGTAGAAAAACGCTAAAACGGATGCAAACAAACCAATATAAAGAAATAGAAAAACATTACCAAAAAGGTATATTTTGAGTGTTTTTGAGCTTGTTACCTATAAGAAAAACACGAAAATTGATGCAAAGCACTCTATAATGGGAAAGAAAAGGACATTGCAAGAAAAATGTATAATGAGTGTTTAATAGTTCAAAAGAACCACAAGGCAAAAAATGCGAAAACTAGTGTATATGAAGAAGTTTCCTAGATACCAAAATGCTGAAACTCATGAACAACACTCTTAATTGAGAAACAGAACAATCTTACTAAAAGTGTGTATTTTGAGTGCTTTTCACATTCTTAGTTACCAAAACCCCAAATTCCATGCGAAACCAGCTTTATGTGGGAAAAAAATAACATTACCAGAAAAATGTCTGATGAGTGTTTTTGAGCGTGTTAGGTAATAAAGCACTAAAAAGCAGGGCAATGATATTACATTGGAATAAAACCAATTTTTAATAAGGACTTGCTTATAAGTGTTTTTGAGCTCCTTATATATCAAAACACTAAAACACATGCAAAATACACTATATTGTGAAACAGAATAACATTACCAAAAACATGTTTTTTGAGTGTTTTTCATCATGTTACCAATAAAAACGCTTAAGTACATGCAAACAACCCTATTTTTGGGAAACGAAAGGACATTACGAGAAAAGTGTATTATGAGTGTTCATTAAGTACGAAAAAGCTAAAAGCCACAAATTACACTCTTTATTAAGAAAAAATAAATAAAGAAATTTAAAAAAAATACGATATTTTTTTTTTCATTCTTATTCATATTCACAGGTAACGAGGTGCCAAAATTCGGTCAAAGTTCAGGAAATTATATGAAATAAGAACATTATCTAAAAAGTTAAATTTAGTTTTTTTTTCGGACTGTTATGTACCAAACCCCTAAAGTGCATGCAAAGCCACCTATATGGAAAAATTAAACCTCTTTGCCAAAAAACTGTCTTATGAGTTTTTTTCAGCATATTAGGAACCAACACCATAAAACCCAAATAAGTCAATCTATATGGGAATCCAACACACAATTACTGAAAACGTGTCTTTTCGGAGTTTTACGTACAATAACGCTAAAACGGATGCAAACCAACCAAAATGAAGAAATAGAATAATATTACCAAAAAGGTATATGTTGAGTGTTTTTGAAATTGTTACCTACAAAAAACGCGAAAATGGATGGAAAGCACTCTATATTGGGAAGCAAAAGGACATTACGAGAAACGTGTATAATGAGTGTTTTATAGTTTCACAAGAACCACAAGGCAAAAAACGCAAAAACTCGTGTATATAAAGTGTTTCTTACATTCCAAAATGCTGAAACTCATGAATAAGACTTTTAATTGAGAAATAGAAATATCTTACCAAATGTGAGTATTTTGAGTGTTTTTCACGTTCTTAGTTACGAAAATCCGAAATTACAAGTGAAATTAGTTTTATGTGGAAAAAAAATGACATTACCAGAAAAGTGTCTTGTGAGTGTTTTAGAGCGTGATATACAACAAAGCACTAAAAAGCAGAACAATCACATTACGTGAAACTTTTACCAAAAATATGCCTTTAATTGTTTTTAACTCCTTATATAACAAAACGCTAAAACGCATGCAAAACACCCTTTATTGAAAAACAAAATAACATTACCAAAAGCATGAATTTTAAGTGTTTTTGATCATGTTACCTATAAAAACGCTAAAATTCATGCAAAGAACCCTATGTTTGTGAAACGAAAGGATATTTCGAAAATTGTGTATTATGAGAGTTTTTAGGTTCCTTAAGTACCAAAAAGCTAAAACACACAAATAAAACTCTTTATAGAGAAAAAAAATAAAATAAATGAATACAAATTTTTTTTTTGTTATTCATCTTCATAGGTACCGAGATGCCAAAATTCTGGCAAAACTTAGGGAAATTAGCTAAAGAAAAAAAAAATTATAAAAAAATTTTTTAGCTTTTTTCCGGAGTTATGTACCAAACCCTAAGGTGCATGCAAAGCCACCTATTTGGGAAAATTACACAATTTTACCAGAAACCTGTACCAGAATTAATTTCAACAAAATTACTGAAAACGAGTCTTTTCAGAGATTTACGAAGAAAAAAGCTAAAACAGATACAAACCAACCAATGTGAAAAAAATAGAATAACATTACCAAAAAGATATATTTTGAGTGTTTTTATGCTTGTTACCTACAAAAAATGCAAAAATGGATGGAAAACACTATATATTAGGAAACAAAACAACATTACGAGAAACGTTTATAATTAGTGTTTTATAGTTTAACAAGAACCACAAGGCAATAAACGCAAAAACTTGTGTATATAGAGAAGCTTCTTACATATAAAAATGATGAAATGCATGAAAAACACTTTTAATCGAGAAACAGAACTACCCTACCAAATTGTGTATTTTGAGTGTTTTTCACATTCTTAGTTACGAAATTGCCAAACTAGCTTTATGTGGGAAAAAAATGACATTACCAGAAAAATGTCTTTTGAGTGTTTTGAGCGTGATGCAACAAAGCATTAAAAAGCAGAACAATCACATTACTTGGGAATAAAACCAACTTTTACGAAGAACTTGCCTTTAAGTGTTTTTTAACTCCTTACATATCAAAACGCTAAAACGTATGTAAAAACACCCTTTATGGAGAAACAGAATAACATTACCAAAAATATGTATTTTGAGTGTTTTTGATCATGTTACCTATAAAAACGCTTAAATACATGTAAAGAACCCATGTTTGTATAAAAAAAGGACATTACGAAAATCATGTATTATGAGTGTTTTTAAGTTCCTTAAGTACCAAAAAGCTAACTCTCACAAATAATACTTTATAGAGAAAAAAAAAATTGTTATTCATCTTCATAGGTACCGAGATACCAAATTCTGGAAAAATGCAGGGAAATTTTGTAAAAAAAATCATTATGAAAAAAATAATCTTAGCTTTTTTCCGGAGTTATGTTCCAAACCCTGAAGTGCATGCAAAGCCACCTATATGGAGAAATTACTCGAATTTACCAGAAACCTGTCTTTTGAGTGTTTTTTTTTCAGCAATTTCAACAATATTACTGAAAACGTGTCTTCTCAGTGATTTATGTAGAAAAACGATAAAACGGATGCAAACCAACCAATATGAAGAAATAGAATAACATTACAAAAAAATATATTTTTATGTGTTTTTGAGCTTGTTACCAACAAAAAATTTCGAAAATGGATGAAACGCACTCTATATTAGGAAAGAAAAAGGCATTACAAGAAATGTGTATAATGAGTGTTTTATAGTTTCACAAGAACCACAAGGCAAAAATCTCAAAAGATCGTGTACATAAAGAAGTTTCTTACATACCAAAATGCTGAAACTCATGAATAACACTTTTAACTGAGAAACAGAACTACCTTACCAAATGTGTGTATTAGAGAAGTTTCTTACATACCAAAATACTGAAGCTCATGAATAACACTTTTAATTAAAAAACAGAACAACCTTACTAAATGCCTGTATTTTGAGTGTTTTTCACATTTTTAGTTACCAAAAACCCCAAATTCCATGCGGGAAAAAAATAATATTACCAGAAAATGTCTTTCGAGTGTTTTTGAGAGGGTTAGGCAATAAACCACTAAAAAGCAGGGCAATCACATTACATGGGAATAAAACCAACTTTTACCAAGAACTTGCTTTTTGGTGTTTTTGAGATCATTACATACCAAAACGCTAAAATGCATGCAAAACACCTTTTATGGACAAAAAGAATAACATTACCAAAAACATGTATTTAAATACATGCAAAGAACCTTATGTTTGGGAAACGAAAGGACATTACGAGAAATATGTATTATGAGTGTTTTTAAGTTCCTTAAGTATTAAAAAACTAAAACCCACAAATAACTCTGTTTATTTAGAAAAAACTAAATAAATAAAAAAATAAAAAAAATAGGATTTATTTTTTTTTGTTAATCATCTTCATAGATACCGAGATGCCAAAATTCTGGGAAAATTCCGGGCTATTATATAATAAAAGAAAATTATCAAAAAAGTTAATTTTAGTTGTTTTTTCGGACTGTTATATACCAAACCCTAAAGTGCATGCAAAGCCTCCTATATGAGGAAATTAAACGACCTTAAAAGAAATCTGTCTTTTGAGTGTTTTTTTCAGAATGTTAGGCACCAAAAAGATTAATAAATAAGGAACTCACTTTATATGGGAATCCAAAACAACTATATGGGAATCCAAACAAAATTACTGAAAATGTATCTTCTCTGTGTTTTACGTAGAAAAACGCAAAATCTCGTGTATATAAAGAAGTTTCTTAGATACAAATATGCTGAAACTCATGAATAACAATCTTAACTGAGAAACAGTTTCGAGTGTTTTTCATATTCATAGTTAGCAATACCCAAAATAGCATGCGAACCTAGCTTTATGAGGGAAAAAAATGACATTACCAGAAGTGTGTTTTAATTGTTTTTCAGCATGTTAGGCAATTAAGTACTAAATAGCAGGGCAATCACATTACATAGGAATAAAACCAATTTTTACCAAGAACTTGCCAATATGTGTTTTTGAGCTCCTCACATACCGAACCGCTAAAACGCATGGAAAACAAACTTTATAGAAAAACAGAATAACATTACCAAAAACATGTATTTTGAGTGTTTTTCATAATGTTATCTATAAAAACGCTTAAATACACGCAAATAACCTTATGTTTGGGAAACGTAAGGACATTTTTTAAGTTCCTTAACTAATAAAAAGCTAAAACCCAAAAATAACACTCATTATTTAGAAAAAAATAATAAAAAAAATAAATAAAAGGACTTTTTTTTTGTTATTCACCTTCATAGGTACCGAGATGCCAAAATTCTGGGAAAAATTAGGGCAATTATATGATAAGAGAATATTATAAAAAAAAAGTTGATATTAGCTTTTTTTCAGACTGTTATGTACCAAACAGTGAAGTACATCCAAAGCCTCCTATATGAGGAAATTAAACGACCTTACTAGAAATCTGTGTTTTGAGTGTTTTTCAGCATGTTTTTTCAGCATGTCAATAATAAGGAACTCACTCTATATGGCAAACCAAAACAAAATTACTGAAAACTTCTCAGTGTTTTACGTAGAAAGACGCTAGAAAGAATAGAAAAACGCTAGAAAAACACTTCCAAAAAGATATATTTTGAATGTTTTTGAGCTTGCTACCTATAAAAAAAAACGCGAAAATTGATAAAAAAGCACTTTATATTGGGAAACAAAAGGACATTGCGAGAAAAGTGTGTAATTAATGTTCTGTATAATTAATGTTAATTATAGTTCAAAAGAACCAAAAGGCAAAAAACGCAAAAACTCGTGTATATGGAGAAGTTTCCTAGATACCAAAATGCTGAAACTCATGAATAACACTCTTAATTGAGAAACAGAACAACTTTACTAAATGCGTGTATTTTGAGTGCTTTTCACATTCTTAGTTACCAAAATCCCAAATTGCATGCGAAACTAGCTTTGTATGGGGAAAAAAAAAAGACATTACGAGAAAAAGTGTCTATTGAGTGTTTTTCAGCGTGATAGGGAATAGAGCACTAAAAAGCAGGGGAATGAATAAAATCAATAGAATCAATAAAATAAATTTTTACGAAGAATTTGCCTTTAAGTGTTTTCAGCTCCTTATATACCAAAACGCTAAAACGCATGCAAAACACACTTTATGGAGAAAGAGAATAACATTACCAAAAACATACATTTTGCATGTTTTTGGCAAAATTTGGGCAAAATTCAGGAAATTATGAGTCAATTATCAAAAAACTTAATTTTAGCTTTTTTTTTCGTACTGTTATGTACCAAACCCTAAAGTGCATGCAAAGCCACCTATATGGGGAAATTAAACGTCTTTGCCAGAAAACTGTCTTATGAGTGTTTTTCAGCTTGTTAGGCACCATAACGGTAAATAACATGCGTCACTCTATATGGGAATCTAAAACAAAATTACTGAAAACGTGTCTTTTCGGTGTTTTACGTAGAAAAACGCTTAAACGGATGCAAACCAACCAATAAGAAGAAATAAAATTACATTACCAAAAAGGTACATTTTGATTGTTTTTGAGCTTGTTAACTACAAAAAACGCGAAAATGGATGCAAAGCACTCCCTATTGGGAAACAAAAGGACATTACGAGAAACGTGTATAATGAGTGTCTTATTATTTTTGAGCAAAAGAACTTGTAGTTCACAAGAACTACAAGGCAAAAAACGCAAAAAATTCGTGTATATAAAGAAGTTTCTTAGATACCAATATGCAGAAACTCATGAATAACAATATTAATTGAGAAACAGAACCACCTTACGAAATGCGTGTATTTTGAGTGTTTTTCACATTCTTAGTTAGCAAAACCCCAAATAGAACGCGAATCTATGTTGGAAAAAAAATGACATTACCAGAAGTGTCTTTTGAGGGTTTTTGAGCGTTTTAGGCAATAAATTATATATATATATATATATATATATATATATATATATATATATATATATATATATATATATATATATATATATATATATATATATATATATATATATATATATATATATATAAAAAGGGCAATCACATTACATGGGAATAAAACCAACTTTTACCAAGAACTTGCCTTGAAGTGTTTTTGATCTCCTTACAAACCAAAACGCATGCAAAAAACTCCTTAATGGAGAAGCAGAATAACATTACTGAAAACATATGTTTTAAGTCCTTTTGATCATGTTATGTATAAAAACGCTTAAATACATGCAAAGAACCCTATGTTTGGGAAACGAAATGACATCACAAGAAACGTGTATTAGGACCGTTTTTAAGTTCCTTAAGTAACAAAACGTTAAAACCCATAAATAACAGTCTTTATAGAGAAAAAAATAAATAAATAAATAAATAGTTTTTTTATATTGATTTTCATAGGTACCAAGATGCCAAAATTCTGCCAAAATTCAGGGAATTTATGTGGAAAAAAGAACATTGTCAAAAAAGTTAATTATAGCTCTTTTTCGGATTTTTATGTTCCAAACTCTAAAGTGCATGCCACCTATATAAGAAAGTTAAACGACTATACCAGAAACCTGCCTTTTCAGTGTTTTCCAGCATGTTAGGCACCAAAACGATAAATAATATGGAAGTCAGTCAATATGTGAATCCAAAACAAAATTACTGAAAACGTGTCTTTTTAGTGTTTTACGTAGAAAAACGCTAAAACGGATGCAAACCAACAAATATGAAGAAATAGAATAACATTAACAAAAAGTGTTTTTTAGCTTTTTACCTACAAAAAACGCGCAAATGGATGGAAAGCACTCTATATTGGGAAGCAAAAGGACATTACGAGAAACGTGTATAACGAGTGTTCTATAGTTTCACAAGAGCCACAATGCAAAAAAACGCAAAAACTCGTGTATATAGAGAAGTTTCTTACATACCAAAACGCTAAAACTCACGAATAACACATTTAATTGAAAAACAGAACTATCTTACGAAATGTGTGTATTTTGAGTGTTTTTCACATTCTTAGTTACGAAAATCCCAAATTACTTGCAAAACAACCTTTATGGGGGAAAAAAATGACATTACCAGAAAAGTATCTTTTGAGTGTTTTTGAGCGTTATATGCAACAAAACACTAAAAAGCAGAACAATCACATTACATTGGAATAAAATCAAATTTTACGAAGAACTTGCCTTTAAGTGTTTGATCATGTTACCTATAAAATCGCTTAAATACATGCAAAGAACCCTATGTTAGTGAAACGAAACGACATTACGAAAATCGTGTATTATGAGTATTTTTAAGTTCCCTAAGTACCAAAAATCTAAAACCCTTAAATAACACTCTTTATAGAGAAAAAATAATTTTAAAAAATATATATTTTTTTATTCATCTTCATAGGTAACGAGATGCCAAAATTCTGAGAAAATTCAGGGAAATTATGTGAAAAAAAACAAAAAAAATTATTTTAGCTTTTTCCGGAGTTATGTACGAAACCCGGAAGTGCATGCAAAGCCACCTATATTGGGAAATTACACGACTTTATAAGAAACGTGTCTTTGGGTGTTTTCAGCAATTTCAACAATATTACTGAAAACGTGTCTTTTCAGTTTTAGCGTAGAACGCTAAAACGGATGCAAACCAACCAATATGAAGAAATAGAATAACATTACAAAAAAGTTGAGTGTTTTTGAGCTTGTTACCTACAAAAAACGCAAAAATGAATGCAAAGCAGTCTATATTAGGAAACAAAAGGATATTACAAGAAAATTGTATAATGAATGTATTAATAGTTTTCAAGAACCATAAGGCAAAAAACGCAAAACTCGTATATATGGAGAAGTTTCTTAGATACTAAAATGCTGAAACTCATGAATAACACTCTTAATTGAGAAACAGAACAATTTTAGGAAATGAGTGTATTTTGAGTGTTTTTTTTTCACATTCTTAGTGGTCCAACCCTAAATTACATGCGAAACTGTGGAAAAAAATGAAATTACTAGAAAAGTGTCTTTTTAGTGTTTTTCAGCGTGTTAGGCAATAAAGCATTAAAAAACAGGGCAATCACATTACATGGGAATATAACCAACTTTTACCAAGAACTTGCCTTTAAGTTTTTTTGAGCTCCTTACATACTAAAACGCTAAAACCCATGCAAAACACCCTGTATGGAAAAACAGAATAACATTATCAAAAACATGTATTTTGAGTGTTTTTGAGCTTGTTACCAATAAAAACGCTTAAATACATGCAAAGAACCCTATGTTTGGGAATAAAAGGACATTACGAGGAATGTGTATTATGAGTGTTTATAAGTTCCTTAAGTACCAAAAAGCTAAAACTCACAAATAACACTCTGAATACAGAAAAAATAAAATAAAAATAAATTAGAAAATAACATTTTTTTTTTATTGATCTTCATAGGCAACGAGATGCCAAAATTCTGGCAAAATTCAGGACAATTACGTGAAAAAAGAATATTATGAAAGAGGTTATGTACCAAACCCTAAAGTGTATGCAAAGCCACCTATATAGGGAAATTAAACGACTTTACAAGAAACCTGTCTTTTGAGTGTTTTTCAGCATGTTAGGCATCAAAACGATAAATAACATGGAAGTCACTCTATATGGGAATCCAAAAATTACTGAAAACGTGTCTTTTCTGTGTTTACGTAGAAAAACGCTAAACACGGATGGAAACCAACCAATATGAAGAAATAGAATAACATTACCAAAAAGGTATATTTTGAGTGTTTTTGATCATGTTACCTATAAAAACGCTTCAATACATGTAAAGAACCGACATTACGAGAAACGAGTATTATGAGTGTTTTTACGTTCCTTAAATACCAAAAAGCTTAAACCCACAAATAACACTCTTTATAAAGAAAAAATAAATAAATGAAAAAAATAGCATTTTTTTTTTGTTATTGATCTTCATAGGTATCGAGATGCCAAAATTCTGGCAAAATTCAGGGAAATTATGTGAAAAAAGAATATCATAAAAGTTAATTTTAGCTTTTTTTCAGACCGTTATGTACCAAACCCTAAAGTGCATGTAGAGCCACCTATATGGGGAAATTAAACGACTTTACCTGAAAACTGTCTTTTGCCTGTTTTTCAGTATGTTAGGCACCAAAACAATAAATAATATGGAAATCACTCTGTATGAGAATCCAAAACAAAATTACTGAAAACGTGTCTTTTCAGTGTTTTACGTAGAAAAACGCTAAAAAGAAAGCAAATGAAATAAAATGAAATAAAATGAAATAAAATAATATTATCAAAAAGGTATTTTTTGTGTTTTGAGCGAAAATGGATGTAAATCTCTCTATATTGGGAAACAAAAGGACATTACGAGAAACGTTTATAATGCTTTTTACCTACAAAAAACGCGAAAATGAATGTAAAAGCTCTCTATTTTGGGAAGCAAAAGGACATTTAGAGAAAAGTGTATAATGATTGTTTGATAGTTTCACAAGAACGAGAAGACAAAAAACGCAAAAACTCGTGTATATTGAGGTTTCTTACATACCAAAATGCTAAAACTCATGAATAACACTTTTAATTGAGAAACAAAACTACCTTACCAAATGTATGTTTTTTGAGTGTTTTTCACATTCTTAGTTACGAAAATCCCAAACGTGTATTATGAGTGTTTTTAAGTTCCTTAAGTACTAAAAAAGCTAAAACCCAAAAATAAAGCTCTTTATAGAGAAAAAAAAAATAAAAAAATTTTTTTTGTTATTTATCTTCGTATGTACTAAGATGCAAAAATTCTGGCAATATTCTTTGGGAATCGAAAACAAAATTACTGAAAACGGGTTTTTTCGGTGTTTTACGTAGAAAAACGTTAAAACGGATGCAAACCAACCAATATGAAGAAATAGAATAACATTACCAAAAAGGTATATTTTGAGTGTTTTTGAGCTTGTTACCTAGAAAAAACGCAAAATAAATGCAAAGCACTCCCTATTGGGAAAGAAAAAGACATTACTAGAAACATCTATAATGAGTGTCTTTTTATATTCGGGCAAAAGAATTTGTGGTTCACAAGAACCACAAGGCAAAAAGCGCATAAAGTCGTGTATATAAAGAAGTTTCTTAGACACCAAAATGCTGAAACGTATGAATAACAATCTTATTTCAGAACCAGAACAACATTACCAAATGCGTGTATTTTGAGTGTTTTTTCACATTCTTAGCAAAACCTCAAATAGCGTGCGAAACTAGCTTCATGAGGGAAAAAAATGACATTACCAGAAGTGTCTTTTGAGTGTTTTTAAGCGTGTTAGGCAATAAAGCACTAAAAAGTAGGGCAATCATATTACATTGGAATAAAACCAACTTTTAGAAAGAACTTGCCTTGAAGTGTTTTTCAGCTCCTTACATACCAAATCGCTAAAACGCATGCAAAACACTCCTTTATGGAGAAGCAGAATAACATTACGAAAAACAAGTGTTTTTGAGTGTTTTTTAGCATGTTACCTATAAAAACGCTTAAATACATGGAAAGATCCCTATATTTGGGAAACGAAAGGACATTACGAGAAATGTGTATTATGAATGTTTTTAATTTACTTAAGTACTAAAACGTTAAAACCTACAAATAACACTTTTTATAGAGAAAAAAATTAAATAAATAAAAAAATAGCATTTGTATTTTTTTGTTATTCATGTTAATAGGTACCAAGATGCCAAAATTCTGCCAAAATTCAGGGAAATTATGTCGAAAAAAGAACATTATCGAAAAAGTTAATTTTACCTTTTTTTTTTGGAGTTATGTACCAAACCTTAAAGTGTATGCAAAGCCACCTATTTGGGAAAATTTAACGTCTTTACAAGAAACCTGTCTTTTGAGTGTTTTTACGCATGTTAGGCACCAAAACGATAGATAATATTAAAGTCACTCTATATGGAAATCCAAAACAAAATTATTGAAAACGTGTCTTTTAAAAGATTTACGTAGAAAAACGCTTTTTCTATTTCTTGATATTGGTTGGTTTCCATCCATTTTAACGTGTTTCTACGTAAAACACTGAGAAGACACGTTTTCAGTAACTTTGATTTGGATTCCCATATAGAGTGAATTCCTTATTATTTATCGTTTTTGTGGCTAACATGCTAAAAAACACTAAAAACACAGATTTCTGGTAAGGTCGTTTAATTTTGCATGCACTTTAGGGTTTGGTATATAACAGTCCGAAAAAAAAGCTGAAATTTTTTTATAATATTCTTTTATCACATAATTACCCTGAATTTTCCCAGAATTTTGGCATCTCTGGCATTCCATTTCTGAAATTTTGGAATTTGGCTCCTTTGAAGATGAATGACAAAAAAAACTTTTTATTTTATTTTTTATTTATTTTTTTATTTTATTTTTTAAATAAACAGTGTTATTTGTGTGTTTTAGCTTTTTGGTACTTAAGGAACTTAAAAAAAACACTCATAATACACGCTTCTCGTAATGTCCTTTTGTTTCCCAAACATAATGTTCTTTGCATGTACTTAAGCGTTTTTAAAGATAACATGATCAAAAACACTAAAAATACATGTTTTTGGTATATGATATTCTGTTTCTCCATAAAGTTTGTTTTCCATGCGTTTTAGCGGTTTGGTATATAAGGGGTTAAAAAATTCTTCGTAAAAGTTGGTTTTATTCCCATGTAATATGATCGTTCTTATTTTTATTGCTTTGTTCCATATCACGCTGAAAAACACTCAAAAAACACTTTTCTGGTAATATCATTTTTTTTCCCACATGAAGCTAGTTTCGCATGTAATTTTGCATTTTCGTAACTAACGATGGGAAAAACACTGAAAATACACAATTTGGTAAGGTAGTTCTGTTTATCTATTAAAAGTGTTGTTCATTCATTTTGGTATGTAAGAAATTTCCCTATATACACGAGTTTTTGCGTTTATTGCCTTGTGGTTCTTTTAAAACTATAAAACACTCATTATACACGTTTCTCGTAATGTCCTTTTGTTTCCTAATATAGAGTGCTTTACATCTATTTTTGCATTTTTTGTAGGTAACAAGCTCAAAAACACTCAAAATATATCTTTTTGGTAATGTTATTCTATTTCTTCATATAGGATGGTTTGTATCTGCTTTAGCGTTTTTCTACGTAAAACACTGAAAAGACACGTTTTCAGTAATTTTCTTTTGGATTCATATATTGACTGACTTCCAAATGATTTATCATTTTGGTGCCTAACATGGTGAAAAACAATGAAAAGACAGGTTTCTGGTAAAGTCGTTTGCATGCTGTTTAGGGTTTGGTACATAACAATCCGAAAAAAAAACTATAATTAACTTATATGATAATGTTCTTTTTTCCACATAAATTCCCTGAATTTTGGCAGAATTTTGGCATCTCGGTGCCTATGAAGATGAATAACAAAAAAAAAAAATCCCATTTTATTATTTTTTTATTCATTATATTTTTTTTCTAAAGAGTGTTATTTGTGGGTTTTAGCTTTTTGGTACTGAAGGAACTTAAAAATCACCCATAATACACGTTGCTCGTAATGTTCTTTCGTTTCCCAAACATAAGGTTATTTGCATGTATTTAAGCGTTTTTATAGATAACATGATCAAAAACACTCAAAATACATGTATTTGGTAATGTAATTCTGTTTCTCCATAAAATGTATTTTGCATGCGTTTTAGCGTTTTGGTACGTAAGGAGCTCAAAAACACTTAAAGGCAAGTTCTTGGTAAAATTTGGTTTTATTCCCATGTAATGAGATTGCCCTGACTTTTAGTGCTTTATTGCGTTACACGCTCAAAATCACTGAAAAGACATGCAAAGTGTCCCATATGAGGAAATTAAAGACCTTACCAGAAATCTGTCTTTTGAGTGTTTTTCTGCATACTAGGCACCAAAACGATAAATAATAAGGAACTCACTCTATGTGGGAATCCAAAAGAAAACTATTGAAAATGTGTCTTCTCAGTGTTTTACTTAGAAAAACGCTAAAACTGATGCAAACCAACCAATATCAAGAAGCAGAAAAACATTACCAAAAATGTATATTTTGAGTGTTTTTCAGCTTGTTACCTACAAAAAAAAGCTCAAAAAATTGATACAAAGCACTCTATATTGGGAAACAAAGGGACATTGCGAGAAAAGTGTATAATGAATGTTTTATAGTTCAAAAAAACCACAAGGCAAAAAACGCAAAAACTCGTGTATATGCTGAAACTCATGAATAACACTCTTAATTGAGAAACAGATCAACCTTCCTAAATGCGTGTCAAAAACACTAAAAGGCAAATTCTTTGTAAAAGTTGGTTTTATTTCCATGTATTGTGATTGCCCTGCTTTTCAGTGCTTTATTGCCTAACACGCTCAAAAACATTCAAAGACACTTTTCTGGTAATGTAATTTTTTCTCCTACTCCATATCCACGAGTTTTTGTGTTTTTTGCCTTTTGGTTTGTTTGAACTATAAAAAACTCATTATACACTTTTCTTGCAAAGTCCTTTTGTTTTCTAATTTAGAGTGCTTTGCATCAATTTTTCTGTTTTTTCGTAGGTAATAAACTCAAAAACACTCAAAATATACCTTTTTGGTAATGTTTTTCTATTTCTAGACACTGGTTGGTTTCAATCCGTTTTAGCGTTTTTCTACGTAAAACACTGAAAAGACACGTTTTGAGCAATTTTGTTTTGGATTCTCATATAGAGTGAGTTCCTTATTATTTATCGTTTTGGTGCCTAATATGCTGAAATACACTCAAAAAACAGATTTCTGGTAAGGTCGTTTAATTTCCTCATATAGGAGTTTTTGAATGCACTTTATGGTTTGGTATATAACAGTCCGAAAAAAAAGGTAAAATTAACTTTTTTAATAATTTTCTTTTATCATATAATAGCCATGAATTTTCCCAGAATTTTGACATCTCGGTACCTATGAAAATGAATAACAAAAAAAAAAAAAAAAAAATCCTATTTTTTTTATTTTCTTACTTTGTTTCTAAATAAAGTGTTATTTGTGGGTTATAACTTTTTGGTACTTAAGGAACTTAAAAACACTTATAATACACATTTCTCGTAATGTCCTTTCGTTTCGGAAACATAAGGTTCTTTGTATGTATTTAAGCGTTTTTATGGATAACATGATGAAAACCCTCAAAATATACGTTTTTGGTAATTTTATTCTGTTTCTCCATAAAAGGTTTTATGCAAGCGTTTTAGCGTTTTGGTATGTAATGAGCTCAAAAACACTTAAAAGCAAGTTCTTGGTAAAAGTTGTTTTTATTCCCATGTAATGTGATTACCCTGCTTTTTAGTGCTTTATTGCCTAACACGCTCATAAACACTCAAAAGACACTTTTCTGGTAATATCATTTTTTTTCCCACATAAAGCTAGTTTTGCATGGAATTTGGGGTTTTGGTAACTAAGAATGTGAAAAAAACTCAAAACACAGGCATTTAATAAGGTTGTTCTATTTCTTAATTAAAAGTGTTATTCATGAGTTCCAGCATTTTGGTATGTAAGAAACTTTTCTTCTACACACATTTGGTAAGGTATTACTGTTTCAAAATTAAAAGTGTTATTCATGAGTTTCAGCTTTTTGGTATGTAAGAAACTTCTTTATGTACACGAGTTTTTGAGCTTTTTACCTTGTGGTTCTTGTCAAACTATAAAACACTCATACACGTTTCTCGTAATGTCCTTTTCTTCGCCAATATGAAGTGCTTTCCATTCATTTTTGCATTTTTTGTAGGGAACAAGCTCAAAAACACATAAAAATATATCTTTTTGGTAATGTTATTCTATTTCTTCATATTGGTTACTTTACATCCGTTTTAGCGTTTTTCTACGTAAATCACTGAAAAGACACGTTTTTAGTAATATTGTTGAAATTGCTAAAAAACGATTAAAAGACAGGTTTCTGCTAAAGTCGTGTAATTTCCCCATATAGGTGGATTTGCATACACTTCAGGGTTTGTACATAACCATAAAAAAGCTAAATTATTTTATTATATAATGTTTTTTTTTTAATTACCATTAATTTTGCCAGAACTTTACCATCTTGGTACCTATGAAGATGAATAACATAATTTTTTTTTCTCTCTCTATAAAGAGTGTTATTTGTGGGTTTTACCTTTTTTGGTACTTAAGTAACTTAAAAACACTCATAATACACGATTTTCGTAATGTCCTTTTGTTATACATACATGAGGTTCTTTACATGTATTTAAGCGTTTTTATAGGTTACATGATCAAAAACAATAAAAATACATGTTTTTGGTAATGTTATTCTGTTTCTCCATAAAGGGTGTTTTGCATGCGTTTTAGCGATTTGGCATGTAAGGATTTAAAAAACACTTAAAAGGCAAGTTCTTTGTAAAAATTGTTTTTTTCCCTTATAATGTGATTGTTCTGCTTTTTAGTACTTTGGTGCATATCACGCTCAAAAACACTTAAAAGACACTTTTTTGGAAATGTCATTTTTTCTTCCCATATGAAGGTAGTTTCGCATATAATTTTGCATTTTCGTAACTATGTGAAAAACACTCAACTTTTTTCGTAATGTTCTTTTTTCACATAAATTCCCTGAATTTTGGCAGAATTTTGACATCTCGGTACCTATGAAGATGAATAAAAAAATTTTTTTTAAATCCCATTTTCTTATTTTTTCATTTATTATTATTTTTTTTTTTCTAAAGAGTGTTATTTGTGGGTTTTAGCTTTTTGGTACTGAGGGAACTTAAAACTCACTCATAATACATGTTTCTCGTAATGTTCTTTCGTTTCCCAAAAATAAAGTTCTTTACATGTATTTAAGCGTTTTTATACATAACATGATCAAAAACACTCAAAATACATGTATTTTGTAATGTAATTCTTTTTCTCCATAAAATGTATTTTACATGCGTTTTAGCGTTTTGGTACGTAAGGAGCTCAAAAACACTTAGAGGCAAGTTTTTTGGTAAAATTTGGTTTTATTCCCATGTAATGTGATTGCTCTGGCTTTTAATGGTTTATTGCGTCCAAAAACACTGAAAAGACATGCAAAGCGTCCCATATGAGGCAATTAAAGACCATACCAGAAATCTGTCTTTTGAGTGTTTTTCAGCATATTAGGAACCAAAACGATAAATAATAAGGAACTCAACTCTATGTGGGAATCCAAAAGAAAATTAGTGAAAACGTGTCTTTTTCAGTGTTTTACGTAGAAACACGCTAAAACTAATACAAACCAACCAATATCAAGAAGCAGAAAAACATTACCAAAAATGTATATTTTGAGTGTTTTTGAGCTTGTTACCTACAAAAAAAAAAACGGGAAAATGGATACAAAGCACTCTATATTGGGAAACAAAGGGACATTGCGAGAAAAGTGTATAATAAATGTTTTATAGTTCAAAAAAACCACAAGGCAAAAAACGCAAAAACTCGTGTATATGCTGAAACTCATGAATAACACTCTTAACTGAGAAACAGAGCAACTTTACTAAATGCATGTCAAAAACACTAAAAGGCAAGTTCTTCGTAAAAGTTGGTTTTATTCCCACGTAATGTGATTGCCCTGCTTTTTAGTGTTTTATTGCCTAACACGTTTAAAATCACTCAAAGACACTTTCCTGGTAATGTCATTTTTTTCCCACATAAAGCTAGTTTCGCATGGAATTTGGGGTTTTGGTAACTAAGAATGCAAAAAAAAATACTTAAAATACACGCATTTAGTAAGGTTGTTCTGTTTCTTGATTACGAGTGTTATTCATGAGTTTCAGTATTTTGGTATTTTAGAAACTTCTCCATATACTCGAGTTTTTGCGTTTTTTGCCTTGTGATTCTGGTGAAACTACAAAACACTCATTATACAAGTTTCTCGTTATGTCCTTTTTTTTCCTTATATAGAGAGCATTGCATATATTTTCGCGTTTTTTTTATGTAACAAGCTCAAGAAAACACAAAATATATTTTTTGGTAATGTTATTCTATTTCTCCATATTGATTGGTTTGCATCCGTTTTAGCGTTTTTCTACGTAAATCTTTTAAAAGACACGTTTCCAGAAATTTTGTTTTGGATTTCCATATAGAGTGACTTTCATATTATTTATCGTTTTGGTACCTAACATGCTTTTTGGTGCCTTTTGCCTCCCAATATAGAGTGCTTTCCATCCATTTTTGCGTTTTTTGTAGGTAACAATTTCAAAAACAATCAAAATATACATTTTTGGTAATGTTATTCTATTTCTTCATTTTGGTTGGTTTGCATCCGTTTTAGCGTTTACGTAAAACACCAAAAAGACACGTTTTCAGTAATTTTGTTTTGGATTCCCATATAGATTGACTTCCTTGGGTTTTATCGTGTGGGTTCCTAACATGCTGAAAAACCCTCATAAGACAGTTTTCTGGCAAAGACGTTTAATTTCCCCATATAGGTGGCTTTGCATGCACTTAAGGGGTTTGGTACATAACAGTCCAAAAAAAAAAGCTAAATGTAACTTTTTTGATAATGTTCTTATTTTATATAATTTCCTGAACTTTGCCCGAATTTTGGCACCTCCTTACCTGTTAAGATAAATAAGAATGAAAAAAAATATCGTATTTTTTTATTTATTTATTTTTTTTTTCTCATTAAAGAGTGTAATTTGTGGCTTTTAGCTATTTCGTATTTAATGAACTTAAAAACACTCATAATACACGTTTCTCGTAATGCCCTTTTGTTTCCCAAAAATAGGGTTCTTTGCATGTATTTAAGCGTTTTTATTGGTAACATGATCAAAAACACTGAAAATACATGTTTTTGGTAATGTTATTCTGTTTCACCATCAAGTGTATTTTGCATGCATTGTAGTGTTTTGATATATAAGGAGCTCAAATATACTTAAAGGCAAGTTCTTGTTGAAAATTGATTTTATTTCAATGTAATGTGATTGCCCTGCTTTTTAGTGCTTTATTGCCTAACACGCTCAAAAACACTCAAAAGACATTTTTCTGGTAATGTCATTTTTTTTCCACATAAAGTTGGTTTCGCATGCAATTTTGGGGTTTTGGTAACTAAGGATGTGAAAAGCACTCAAAATACACACATTTAGTAAGATTGTTCTGTTTCTCAATTAAAAGTGTTGTTCCAGAGTTTCAGAATTTTGGAATGTAAGAAACTTCTCTATATACACGAGTTTTTGCGTTTTTTGCCTTGTAGTTCTTGTGAAATTATAAAACACACATTACACACGTTTCTCGTAATGTCCTTTTGCTTCCCAATATAGAGAGCTTTTTATCTATTTTCGCGTTTTTTGTAGATAACAATTTCAAAAACACTCAAAAAATACCTTTTTGGTAATGTTATTTTATTTCTTCATATTGGTTGGTTTGCATCCGTTTTAGCTTTTTTCTACGTAAAACACCGAAAAGACACGTTTTTAGTAATATTGTTTTGGATTCCCATATAGATTGACTTCCATGTTATTTATCGTGTTGGTTCGTAAGATGCTGTAAAACACTCATAAGACCGTTTTCTGACAAAAACGTTTAATTTCCCCATATAGGTGGCTTTGCATGCATTTTAGGGGTTTGGTACATAATAGTCCGAAAAAAAAGCTAAATTTAACTTTTTTGATAATGTTCTTATTTCACATAATTTCCTGAATTTTTCCCGAATTTTGGTATCTCGGTACCAATGAAGATGAAAAAGAAAAAAAATGTATTTTTTTTATTCATTTATTGTTTCTCAATAAAGAGTGTTATTTTTTGCTTTTAGCTTTTTGATAATTAATGAAGTTAAAAACACTCATAATACACGTTTCTCGTAATCTCCTTTCGTTTCCCAAAAATAGTGTTCTTTGCATGTATTTAAACGTTTTTATTGGTAACATAATCAAATACACTCAAAATATATGTTTTTGGTAATATTATTCTGTTTCACCATAAAGAGTGTTTTGCAGGCGTTTTAATGTTTTGGTATATAAGGAGCTCGTTTTCCTGCAATGTAATGTGATTGCCCTCCTTTTTAGTGCTTTATAGCCTGTAACGCTGAAAAACATTTAAAAGACATTTTTCTGGTAAAGTCTTTTTTTTTTCCACAAATCTATTTTCCCATGCAATTTGGGGTTTTGGTAACTTAGAATGTGAAAAGCACTCAAAATACACGCATTTATTAAGGTTGTTCTGTTTCTGAATTAGGAGTGTTATACATGAGTTTTAGCATTTTTGTATCTAGGAAAACTCTCCATATACAAGAGATTTTGGGTTTTTTGCCGTGTGGTTCTTTTGAACTATAAATCAATCATTATTCACATTTCTTGCAATGTCCTTTTGTTTCCCAATATAGAGTGCTTTGCATCAATTTTCGCGTTTTTTGTAGGTAATAACCTCAAAAACACTCAAAATATACCTTTTTAGTAACGTTTTTCTGTTCCTTGATATTGGTTGCTTTCCATCCGTTTTAGCGTTTTTCTACGTAAAACACTGAGAAGACACGTTTTCAGTAACTTTGGATTCCCATATATATATGGATTCCCAATAGAGGTGAGTTCCTTATTATTTATCGTTTTGGTGCTTAACATGCTAAAAAAAACATTAAAAACACAGATTTCTGGTAAGGTCGTTAAATTTCTTCATATAGGAGGCTTTGCATATACTTTAGGGTTTTGTACATAAAAGTTTGAAAAAAAAAGCTGAAATTAACTTTTTTGATAATATTCTTTTATCATACGATTGCCCTGAATTTTCCCAGAATTTTGGCATCACGGTACTATGTAGATGAATAAAAAAAAATTCCTATTTTTTATATATTTTTTATTTTTTTATTTTCTAAATAAAGAAAGTTATTTGTGGGTTTTAGCTTTTTGGTACTGAAGGAAGTTAAAAAACACTCATAATACACGTTTCTCGTAAAGTCCTTTTGTTTCCCAAACATAATGTTCTTTGCATGTATGTAAACGTTTTTATAGATAACATGATCAAAAAACGCTCAAAATATATGTTTTTGGTAATGTTATTCTGTTTCTCCATAAAGTTTGTTTTGCATGCATTTTAGCGGTTTGTTATATAAAGAGCTCAAAAACACTTAAAGGCAAGTTTTTTGGTATAAATTGGTGTTATTCCAATGTAATATGATTGCCGTGCTTTTTAGTGCTTTATTGCCTATCACGCTCAAAAACACTTAAAAGACACTTTTCTGGTAATGTCATTTTTTTCCTCACATAAACATGGTTTCGTATGCAATTTGGGGTTTTGATAACTAAGAATGTGAAAAGCTCGCAAAATACACGCATTTAGTAAGGTTGTTCTGTTTCTCAATTAAGAGTGTTATTCATGAGTTTCAGCATTTTGGTATCTAGGAACATTCTCCATATACACGAGTTTTTTTGTGTTTTTACCCTTTTGGTTCTTTTGAAATATAAAAAACTCATCATACACTTTTCTTGCAAAGTCCTTTTCTTTTCTTATATAGAGTGCTTTGCATCAATTTTCCCGTTTTTTGTAGGTAACAAGCTCAAAAACACTCAAAATATACCTTTTTGGTAATGTTTTTCTGTTTCTTAATACTGGTTGGTTTTAGCGTTTTTCTACGTAAAACACTGAAAAGACACGTTTAGAGCAATTTTGTTTTGGATTCTCATATAGAGTGAGTTTCTTATTATTTACCGTTTTGGTGCCTAACATGCTGAAAAACACTCAAAAAACAGATTTCTGGTAAGGTCGTTTAATTTCCTCATATAGGAGTCTTTGCATGCACTTTAGGGTTTGGTATATAACAGTCCGAAAAAAAAAAAGCTTAAATTAACTTTTTTGATAATTCTCTTTTATCATATAATAGCCCTGAAATTTCCCAGAATTTTGAAATCTCAGTACCTATAACGATGAATAACAAAAAAAAAGCTTATCTTTTTATTTTCTTACTTTTTTTTTTAAATAAAGAGTGTTATTTGTGGGTTTTAACTTTTTGGTACTTAAGGAACTTAAAAACACTTATAATACACATTTCTCGTAATGTCATTTCGTTTCGCAAACATAAGGTTCTTTGTATGTATTTAAGCATTTTTATAAATAACATGATCTAAACTCTCAAAATATATGTTTTTGGTAATTTTATTCTGTTTCTCCATAAAAGGTGTTTTGCATGCGTTTTAGCGTTTTGGTATGTAATGAGCTCAAAAACACTAAGTTCTTGGTAAAAGTTGTTTTTATTCCCATGTAATGTTATTACCCTGCTTTTTAGTGCTTTATTGCCTAACACGCTCAAAAACACTCAAAAAACACTCTTCTTGTAATATCATTTTTTTTTCTTACATAAAGCTAGTTTTGCATGAAATTTGGGGTTTTGGTAACTAAGAATGTGAAAAAAAAACTCAAAACACAGGCATAGTGTAAGGTTGTTCTATTTCTTAATTAAAAATATAATTCATGAGTTCCAGCATTTTGGTATGTAAGAAACTTTTCAAATACACACTTTTGGTAAGGTATTTCTGTTTCAAAATTAAAAGTGTTATTCATGAATTTCAGCTTTTTGGTATGTAAGAAACTTCTTTATTTTACACGAGTTTTTGAATTTTTTTCCTTCTGCTTCTTGTCAAACTATAAAACACTCATACACGTTTCTCGTAATGTCCTTTCCTTTGCCAATATAAAGTGCTTTCCATCCATTTTTTTCATTTTTTGTAGGTAACAAGCTCAAAAACACATCAAAATATAACTTTTTGGTAATGTTATTCTATTTCTTCATATTGGTTGGTTTACATCCGTTTTAGCGTTTTTCTACGTAAATCACTGAAAAGACACGTTTTCAGTAATATTGTTGATATTGCTGAAAAACACTCAAAAAACAGGTTTCTGGTAAAGTTGTGTAATTTCCCCATATAGGTGGATTTGCATACACTTCATGGTTTGTACATAACTCCGGAAAAAAGCTAAAAAATTATTATTATTTTTTTTTTTTACAAAATTTCCATGAATTTTGCCAGAATTTTCTCATCTCGGTAACTATGAATATGAATAACAAAAAAAATCTCTCTATTTGTTATTTGTGGGTTTTAGCTTTTTGGTACTTAAGTAACTTAAAAACACTCATAATACACGATTTTCGTAATGTCCTTTTGTTATACAAACATAGGGTCCTTTACATGTATTTAAACGTTTTTATAGGTTACATGATCAAAAACACTCAAAATACATGTTTTTGGTAATGTTTTTCTGTTTCTCCATAAAGGGTGTTTTAAATACGTTTTATAGATTTGGTATGAAAGGAGTTAAAACACACTTAAAGGCAAGTTCTTCGTAAAAGTTGGTTTTATTCCCATGTAATGTGATTGTTCTGATTTTTAGGGCACTGTTGCATATCACGCTCAAAAACACTAAAAATACACTTTTTTTGGAAATGTCATTTTTTATTTCCCACATGAAGGTAGTTTCGTATGTAATTTGGCACTTTCGTAACTAAGAATGTGAAAAACACTCAAAATACACAATATGGTAAGGTAGTTCTGTTTATTGATTAAAAGTGTTATTCATGCATTTCATCATTTCGGTTTGTAAGAGATTTCTCTATATACACGAGTTTTTGTGTTTATTGCCTTGTGGTTGTTTTAAAACTATAAAACACTCATTATACACGTTTCTCGTAAAATCCTTTTGTTTCCTAATATAGAGTGCTTTATATCCATTTTTGCATTTTTTGTAGGTAACAAGCTCAAAAACACTCAAAATATATCTTTTTAGTAATGTTATTCTATTTCTTCATATAGGTTGGTTTGCATCCGCTTTAGTGTTTTTCTACGTAAAACACTGAAAAGACACGTTTTCAGTAATTTTGTTTTGCATTCACATATTGACTGACTTCCATATTATTTATCGTGTTGGTGCCTAACATGCTGAAAAACATAGGTTTTTGATAAAGTCGTTTAACTTCCCTATATAGGTGCCTTTCCATGCACTTTAGGTTTTGGTATTTAACAATCCGAAAAAAAAGCTGTTATTAACTTTTTTTGGTAATGTTCTTCTTTCCACATAAATACCCTGAATTTTGGCAGAATTTTCGCATCTCGGTACCTATAAGGATGAGTAACAAAAAAAAAAAATTCCCATTTTTTTTTTTTTTTTTTTTTTCTAAATAAAGAGTGTTATTTGTGGGTTTTAGCTTTTAGGTATTGAAGGAACTTAAAAAAAATAATACACGTTTCTCGTAATGTCCTTTCGTTTCCCAAACATAAGGTTCTTTGCATGTATTTAAGTGTTTTTATAGATAATATGATCAAAAACATTTAAAATACATGTATTTGGTAATATTATTCTGTTTCTCCATAAAATGTATTTTGCAGGCATTTTAGCGTTTTGGTATGTAAGGAGCTCAAAAACACTTAAAGGCAAGTTCTTGGTAAAATTTGGTTTTATTCCGATGTAATGTGATTGCCCTTCCTTTTAGTGCTTTATTCCGTAACACGCTCAAAAACACTCAAAAAACATACAAGGCCTCGCATATGAGGAAATAAGAGACCTTACCAGAAATCTGTCTTTTGAGTGTTTTTCAGAATGTTAGGCACCAAAACGATAAGTAATAAGGAACTCTCTCTATGTGGGAATCTAAAAGAAAATTACTGAAAACTTGTCTTCTCAGTGTTTTACGTAGAAAAACGCTAAAACTGATGCAAACCAACCAATATCAAGAAGCAGAAAAACATTATCAAAAATATATATTTTGAGTGTTTTTGAGCTTTTTACATACAAAAAAAAAAACACAAAATTGATACAAAACACTCTATATTGGAAACAAAGGGACATTGGGAGAAAAGTGTATAATGAATGTTTTATAGTTCAAAAAAACCACAAGCCAAAAAACGCAAAAACTCGTGTATATGGAAAAGCTTCCTAGATACTAAAATGCTGAAACTCATGAATAACACTCTTAATTGAGAAACAGAACAACCTTACTAAATGCGTGTCAAAAACACTAAAAGGCAAGTTTTTCGTAAAAGTTGGTTTTATTCCCATGTAATGTGATTGCCCTGCTTTTTAGTGCTTTATTGCCTAACATGCTCAAAAACACTCAAAGACACTTTTCTGGTAATGTCATTTTTTTCACACATAAAGTTAGTTTTGCATGGAATTTGGGGTTGTGGTAACTACGAATGTAAAAAAACACTCAAAATACACGCATTTAGTAAGATTGTTCTGTTTGTTGATTAAGAGTGTTATTCATGAGTTTCAGCATTTTGGTATCTTAGAAACTTCTCCACACAGACGAGTTTTTGCGTTGTTTGCCTTGTGATTCTGGTGAAACTATAAAACACTCATTATACACGTTTTTCGTTATGTCCATTTTTTTTCCTAATATACAGTGCTTTGCATCCATTTTTGCGTTTTTTTTATGTTACAAGCTCAAAAACACACAAAATATACTTTTCTGGTAATATTATTCTATTTTTTTCATATTCGTTGGTTTGCATCCGTTTTAGCGTTTTTCTACGAGGAAATTAAACGGGTTTACAAGAAAACTGTCTTTTGAGTGTTTTTCAGCATGTTAAGCACCAAAACGATAAATAATATGGATGTCACTCTATATGGGAATCCAAAACAAAATTACTGAAAACGTGTCTTTTCAGTGTTTTACGTAAAAAACGTTAAAACTGATGCAAACAGACCAATATGAAGAAATAGAATAACATTACCAAAAAGATATATTTTAAGTATTTTTGAGCTTGTAACCAACAAAAAAAAAAAACGCGAAAATAGATGCAAAGCACTCTATATTGGGAAACAAAAAGACATTACGAGAAACGTGTATAATGAGTATTTTATAGTTTCACAAGAACCACAAAGCAAAAAACGCAAAAACTAGTGTATATGGAGAAGTTTCTTAGATATCAAAATGCTGAAACTCCTGAATAACACTCTTAATTAAGAAACAGAATAACATTACTAAATGCGTTTATTTTGAGTATTTTTCACATTCTTAGTTAACAGAACACCAAATTGCATGCGAAACAAGCTTTTTGTGGGAAAAAAAATGATATAACCAGAAAAGTGTCTTTTGAGGGTTTTTGAGAGAGGCAATAAAGCACTAAAAAGGAGGGTAATCACATTACAACGGAATAAAACCAACTTTTACCAAGAACTTGCCTTTAAGTGTTTTTTAACTCCTTATATACCAAAACGCTAAAACACATGCAAAACACCCTTTATGGAGAAACAGATTAACATTACCAAAAACATATATTTTGAGTGTTTTTGATCATGTTACCTCTAAAAACACTTAAATACATGCTAAGAACCCCATGTCTGGGAAACGAAAGGACATTACGAAAAACGTGTATTATGCGTGTTTTTAAGTTCCATAAGTACCAAAAAGCTAAAACCTCTTTATAAAGAAAAAAATAAAGAAATAATAAAAAAATAGGATTTTTTTTTTTTGTTATTCTTCTTCATAGGTACTGAGATGCCAAAATTCTGGCAAAATTCAGGGAAATTATGTGTAAAAAGAACATTATCAAAAATGTTAATTTTAGCTTTTTTTTCGGACTGTTATGTACCAAAATATGAAGTGCATGCAAACCCAATTATATGGAGAAATCAGACGACTTTACGAGAAACCTGTGTTTCTAGTGTTTTTGAGCATGTTAGTCACCAAAACAATAAATAATATTGAAGTCATTCTATGTGGTAATCCAAAACAAAATTACTTTAAACGTGTCTTTTTCGTGTTTTACGTAAAAAAAACGCTAAAACGGATGCAAGCCAACCAATATAAAGAAATAGAATAAGATTACCAAAAAGGTATATTTTGAGTGTTTTTTTAGCTTTTTACTTACAAAAAAAAAACGCAAAAATGGATGGAAAGCTCTCTCTATTGGTTAACAAAAGGACATTACGAGAAACGTGTATAATGAGTGTTTTATAGATTCTCAAGAATCACAAGACAAAAAACGCAAAAACTCGTATATATGGAGAAGTTTCTTAGATACCAAAATGGTGAAACTCCTGATTAACACTATCAATTGAGAAACAGAACAGTCTTACCAAATGCGTGTATTTTGAGCGTTTTTCACATTCTTAGTTACCAAAACCCCAAATTTTATGTGAAAGTAGCTTTATGTGGGAAAAAAAAGACATTGACAGAAAAGTGTCTTTTAAGTGTTTTTTTTTTTTTTTAGCATGATAGGCAATAAAGCACTAAAAAGCAGGGCAATCACATTACATGGGAATAAAATCAACTTTTAACAAGTGTTTTTTCTAAGTGTTTTTGAGCTCCTTATATACCAAAACGCTAAAACGCTTGTAAAACACCCTTTATTTAGAAACGGAATAACATTACCAAAAACATGTATTTTGAGTGTTTTTGATCATGTTAAGCGTTTTTATAAAAACGCTTAAATACATGCAAAGAATCTTATGTTTGGGAAACGAAAGGACATTTCGAGAAACGTGTATTATGAGTGTTTTTAAGTTCTTTAAGTACCAAAAAGCTAAAACCCACAAATAACACTCTTTATAGAGAAAAAATAAATAAATAAATAAATGGAAAAATAGGATTTTTTTTTATTCATCTTCATAGGTACCGAGATGCTAAAATTCTGTCAAAAATTCAGGGAAATTGTGTGAAAAAAGAACATTATGAAAGAGTTAATTTTAGCTTTTTTTTCGGACTGTTATGTACCAAACCCTAAAGTGCATGCAAAACCACCTATATGGGGAAATTAAACGACCTTACCAGAAACCTGTCTTTTGTGTTTTTTTTTTCAGCATGTTAGGCACGAAAACGATAAATAATATGGAAGTCACTAAATGTGGGAATCCATCACAAAATTACTGAAAAAGTATCTTTTCAGTGTTTTACTTAGATAAACGCTAAATCAGATGCAAACCAACGAATATGGAGAAATAGAATAACATTACCAAAAAGGTATGTTTTGAGTGTTTTTGAGCTTCTTACCTTCAAAAACCACGAAAATGAATGGATAGCACTCTATATTGGGATACAAAAGGACATTACGAGAAACGTGTATAATGAGTGTTTTATAGTTTCACAACAGCCACAAGGCAAAAATCGCAAAACTCGGTGTATATGGAGAAGTTTCTTAGGTACCAAAATGCTGAAACTCAGAAATAACACTCTTAATTAAGAATACAGAACAACCTTACCAAATGAATGCATTTTGAGTGCTTTTCACATTCTTAGTTACCAAAACCAAAAATTGCATGCAAAACTAGCTTTATGTGGGAAAAAAATGACATTACCAAAAAAGTGTCTTTTGAGTGTTTTTTAGCGTGATAGGCACTAAAGCCCTAAAAAGGAGGGCAATCACATTACATGGGAATAAAACCAACTTTTACCAAGAACCTGCCTTTACGTGTTTTTGAGCTTCTTACATACCAAAACGCTAAAACGCTTGCAAAACACCCTTTATGGAGAAACAGAATAACATTAACAGAAACATGTATTGTGAGTGTTTTTGATCATGTTACCTATAAAAATACCTAAATAAATGCAAAAAACCCTACGTTTGGAAAATGAAAGGATATTACGAAAATCGTGTATTATGAGTGTTTTTTTAAGTTCCTTAAGTACCAAAAAGCTAAAACCCACAAATAACTTTTTATTGAAAAAAAAAAGTTATTCATCTTTTTAGGTACCGAGATGCCAAAATTCTGCCAAAATTCATGGAAATTTTGTAAAAAAAAATCATTATAAAAAAATAATTTTAGCTTTTTTCCGGAGTTATGTACAAACTATGAAGTGCATGCAAATCCACCTATATGGGGAAATTACACGACTTTACCAGAAACCTGTCTTTTGAGTGTTTTTCAGCAATCTGAACAATATTACTTAAAACGTGTCTTTTCAGTGATTTACGTAGAAAAACGCTAAAACGGATGCAAATCAACCAATATGAAGAAATATAATAACATTACCAAAAAGATATATTTTGTTGTGTTTTTGAGCTTGTTACCTACAAAAAATGCAAAAATGGATGGAAATCACTTTATATTGGCAAAGAAGAGGACATTATGAGAAACGTGTATGATTGTTTTATAGTTTGACAAGAACCACAAGGTAAAATACTCAAAAACTCGTGTACATAAAGAAGTTTCTTACATACCAAAAAGCTGAAACTCATCAATAACATTTTTAATTTTGAAACAGAAATACCTTACCAAATGTGTGTATTAGAAAAGTTTCTTACATACCAAAATGCTGAAACTCATGAATAACACTTTTAATTAGGAAATAGAACAACCTTACTAAACCCTGTGTTTTGAATTTTTTTCACATTCTTAGTTACCAAAACCCCAAATTCCATGCAAAACTAGCTTTATGTGGGAAAAAAAAATGATATTACCAGAAAAGTGTTTTTTGAGTGTTTTTGAGCGTGTTAGGCAATAAAGCACTAAAAAGCAAGGCAATCACATTACATGGGAATAATAACAACTTTTACCAAGAACTTGCCTTTAAGTGTTTTTGAGCTAATTACATACGAAAACGCTAAAACGCATGCAAAACACCTTTTATGGAGAAAGAGAATAAATTTACCAAAAACATATATTTTGAGTGTTTTTGATCATGTTATCTATAAAAACGCTTAAATACATGCAAAAAACCTTGTTTAAGAAACGAAAGGACATTACGAGAAATGTGTATTATAAGTGTTTTTAAGTTCCTTAAGT
Organism: Scylla paramamosain; assembly: GCF_035594125.1. NCBI lineage: Eukaryota > Metazoa > Arthropoda > Malacostraca > Decapoda > Portunidae > Scylla > Scylla paramamosain. The sequence continues at coordinate 1,286,104 of NC_087198.1, forward strand.
ATCAAAAAGCTAAAACCCACAAATAAAGAAAATAGAAAAAATAAAAAAAATAGAAAAAAATACAAAAAAGTAATAAAATAAAAAAATAGGATTTTTTTTTTTTGTTATTCATCTTCATAGGTACCGAGATGCCAAAATTCTAGGAAAATTCAGGACTATTATATGTTAAAACAAAAATTATCAAAAAAGAAAAATTTTAGCTTTTTTTGGGGGGCTGTTATGTACCAAAGCCTAAAGCGCATCCAAAGACTCCTATATGAGGAAATTAAACGAGCTTACCAGAAATCTGTTTTGTGAGTGTTTTTTCAGCATGTAAGGCACCAAAACGATAAATAATAAGGAACTCACTCTATATGAGAATCCAAAACAAAAATACTGAAAAAGTGTTTTTTCTTTCTTTTACGTAAAAAAACGCTAAAACGGATGCAAACCTACCAATATCAACAAATAGAAAAACATTACCAAAAAGGTATAATTTGTGTGTTTTTGAGCTTGTTACCTACAAAAAAAGCGTAAATTGATGCAAAGCACTCTATATTAAAAAAACAAAAGGACTTTGCAAGAAAAGTGTATAATGAGTTTTTTTTATAGTTCAAAAGAACCAAAAGGCTAAAAACACAAAAAACTCGTGTATATGGAGAAGGTTCCTAGATACCAAAATGCTGAAACTCATGAATAACACTCTTAATTGAGAAACAGAACAACCTTACTAAATGCGTGTATTTTGAGTGCTTTTCACATTCTAAAACCCCAAATTGCATGCAAAACCACCTTTATGTGAGAAAAAAATGACATTACCAGAAAAGTGTCTTTTAAGTGTTTTTGAGCGTGATAGGCAATAAAGCACTAAAAAGCAGGGCAATCATATTACATTGGAATAACATCAATTTATACCAAAAACTTGCCTTTAAGTGTTTTTGATGTCCTTATATACCAAACCGCTAAAACCCAAACAAAAACAAACTTTATGGAGAAACAGAACAACATTACCAAAAACATGTATATTGAGTGTTTTTGATATTGTTATCTATGAAAACGCTTAATTACATGCAAAGAACATTATGTTTTGGAAACAAAAGGACATTACGAGAAACGTGTATGATGAGTGTTTTTTTAAGTTCCTTAAGTACCAAAAAGCTAAAACCCATAAAAAATAGAAATATTAAAAAAATAGGATTTTTTTTTCTTATTCATATTCATAGGTACCGAGATGCCAAAATTCTGGGAAAATTCAGGGTAATCATATGATAAAAGAGTATTATCAAGAAAGTTAATTTCCGGTTTTTTTTTATTGGACTGTTATGTACCAAACCTTAAAGTGCATGCAAAGACTCCTATATGAGGAAATTAAACGACCTTACCAGAAATATGTGTTTTGAGTGTTTTTTTAGCATGTTAGGCACCAAAACGATAAATAATAAAGAACTCACTCTATATGGGAATCCAAAAAAAAGCTACGGAAAACGTGTCTTCTCAGTGTTTTACGAGTATGTAGAAAAACTCTAAAACGGATGGAAAGCAACCAAAAACGTTACTAAATAGGTATATTTTGAGTGTTTTTGAGCATGTTACCTACAAAAAACGCGAAAATTGATGCAAAGCACTCTATATTGGGAAAGAAAAGGACATTGCAAGAAAAGTGTATAATGAGTGTTTTATAGTTCATAAGAACCGCGAGGCAAAAAACGCAAAATCGTGTGTATATGGAGAGGTTTCCTAGATACAAAAATGCTAAAACTCATGTATAACACTCCTAATTGAGAAACAGAACAGCCCTAATAAATGCGTGTATTTTGATTGCTTTTCACATTCTTATCAAAACCCAAAATTGCATGGGAAAATAGATTTGTGGGAAAAAAAAAAACTACCAGAAAAGTGTCTTTTGAGTGTTTTTCAGCGTGATAGAAAGTAAAACACTATAAAGGAGGGCAATCACATTACGTTGGAGAAAAACGAATTTTTACCAAGAACTTGCATTTATGTGTTTTTGAGCTCCTTATATACCAAAACACTAAAACGCATGCAAAACACTCTTTATGGTGAAACAGAATAACATTACCAAAAACATGTATTTTGAGTGTTTTTGATCATGTTACCAATAAAAACGCTTAAATAAATGCAAAGAACACTATTTTTGGGAAACGAAAGGAGATTACGAGAAACGAGTATTATGAGTGTTTTTAAGTTCATTAATTACCAAAAAGCTAAAAGCCACAAATACCACTCTTTATTGAAAAACGATAAATAAATAAAAAATTAAATAAATACAATATTTTTTTTCTTTCTTATTCATCTTCACAGATACCGAAATGCCAAAATTCGGGCAAATTTTAGGAAATTATGTGAAATAAGAATATTATCAAAAAAGTTAAATTTAGCTTTTTTTTTTCGAACTGTTATGTACCAAACCCCTAAAGTGCATGCAAAGCCACCTATATATGGAAATTAAATGTCTTTGCCAGAAAACGGTCATATGGGTGTTTTTCAGCATGTTAAGAACGAACACGAAGTCAATCTATATGGGAATCCAAAACAAAATTACTAAAAAAACGTGTCTTTTCGGTGTTTTACGTAGAAAAACGCTAAAACGGATGTAAACCAACCAATATGAAGAAATAAAATAACATTACCGAAAAGGTATATTTCAAGTATTTTTGAAATTGTTACCTACAAAAAACGCGAAAATGGATGGAAAGCACTCTATATTGGGAAGCAAAAGGACATTACGAGAAACGTGTATAATGAGTGTTTTATAGTTTCACAAGAACTACAAGGGAAAAAACGCAAAAACTCGTGTATATTGAGAAGTTTCTTACATTCCAAAGTGCTGTAACTCTGGAACAACACTCTTAATTGAGAAACAGAACAATCTTACTAATTGCGTGTATTTTGAGTGCTTTTCACATCCTTAGTTACCAAAACCCCAAATTGCATGCGAATCCAGCTTTTTGTGGGAAAAAATTGACATTACCAGAAAAATGTCTTTTGAGTGTTTTTGAGCGTGTTAGGCAATAAAGCCCTAAAAAGCAGGGCAATCACATTACACTGGAATAAAACTAATTTTTAACAAGAACTTGCCTTTAAGTGTATTTTGAGGTCCCTATATACCAAAACACTAAAGTGCATGCAAAATACACTTGATGGTGAAACAGAATAACATCACGAAAGTGTTTTTGATCATGTGTTTTTGATCATGTTACCAATAAAAACGCTTAAATATATGCAAAAAACCGTATTTTTGGGAAATGAAAGGACATTACGAGAAACGAGTATTATGAGTGTTTTTAAGTTCATTAAGTACGAAAAAGCCATAAATTACACTCTTTATTGACAAAAAAAAGGATATAAATAAAAAAAAAAAAACCGATTTTTTTTCATTCTTATTCATCTTCACAGGTAACGAGGTGCCAAAATTCGGGCAAAGTTCAGGAAATTATAAGAAATAAGAACATTATCAAAAAAGTTAAATTTAGCTTTTTTTTCGGACTGTTATGTACGAAACCCCTAAAGTGCATGCAAAGCCACCTATATGGGGAAATTAAACGTTTGCCAGAAAACTGTCTTATGAGTGTTTTTCAGCATGTTAGGAACCAACATGATAAAACCCAAGGAAGTCAATCTATATGGGAATCCAAAACAAAATTACTGAAAACGTGTCTTTTCGGTGTTTTACGTACAAAACGCTAAAACGGATGCAAATTAACCAAAATGAAGAAATAGAATAACATTACCAAAAATTTATATTTTGAGTTTTTTTGAAATTGTTACCTACAAAAAAACGCGAAAATGGATGGAAAGCACTCTATATTGGGAAGCAAAAGGCATCAAAAAGCATATTAGGCATCAAAACGATAAATAATATGAAAGTCACTCTATATGGATATCCAAAACAAAATTACTGGAAAAGTGTCTTTTAAAAGATTTACGTAGAAAAACGCAAAAACGGAGGCAAACCAACCAATATGAATGAATAGAATAACATTACCAAAAAAGTATATTTTGTGTGTTTTTGAGCTTGTTACATAAAAAGAAACTCGAAAATGGATGCAAAGCACTCTATATAAGGAAAAAAAATGACATAATGAGAAACGTGTAAAATGAGTGTTTTATAGTTCACCAGAATCACAAGTCAAAAAAACGCAAAAACTCGAGTGTATGGAGAAGTTTCTAAGATACTAAAATACTGAAATCCATGAATAACACTCTTAATCAAGAAACAGAACAACCTTACTAAATGAGTGTATTTTGAGTGTTTTTTTTTACATTCTTAGTTACCAAAACCCCAAATTCCATGCGAAACTAGCTTTATGAGGGAAGAAAATGACATTACCAGAAAAGTGTCTTGGATTGTTTTTGAGCGTGTTAGGCAATAAAGCACTAAAAAGCAGGGCATTCACATTACATGGGAATAAAACCAACTTTTACGAAGAACTTGCCTTTTAGTGTTTTTGACACGCATTTAGTAAGGTTGCTCTATTTCTCAATTAAGAGTGTTATTCATGAGTTTCAGCATTTACACGAGTTTTTGCGTTTTTTGCCTTGTGGATTTTTTTAACTATAAAACATTCATTATACATTTTTCTCGCAATGTTTTCTACGTAAAACACTGAGAAGACACTTTTTCAGTAATTTTCTTTTGGATTCCCACATAGAGTGAGTTCCTTATTATTTATCGTTTTGGTGCCTTCTTCTTCTTCCCAGCTTTTCCCTATTCGGGGTCGCCGTTGTGAATGAGCCTTCTCCACGTATTTCTATTGTTTGCCATCTCTGGATTTATATTCTTCTCCCCAAGATCTCCGTTTATGCAGTCAATCCATCTTCTTTTGGGCCGTCCTCTTCTTCTAACTCCCTCCACCTCCATTTCCATGATCTCCCTTCCTACGTGGTCTTCGCCAACTCTTCTTCTCAAATGTCCATACCACCTCAACCTTGACTCCTGGATCTTCTTGGAGACTTCAAGTACTTTCACCGTTCCTCTTATGTACCTATTCCTAATTCGGTCTGTTCTGTTGACTCCCACCATCCATCTCAACATCTTCATCTCCGCTACATCCATCTTCCTCTCTTCAATCTTCTTCAAAGGTGCTGCTTCTAGCCCATACATCAAAGCAGGTCTAACGACTGCTTTGTGGACTTTGCCCTTCACTCTTACTGGTACCCTTCTATCGCATATCACACCCGAAACTTGCCGCCAATTGTTCCAGCCACACTGAATCCGGAAGTTCACTTTTTTTTCCATTTCCCTTGTCTCGTCTACCATTGATCCGAAGTACTTAAATGTTTTCACCCTCTTCAACTTTTCACCATTCAGTCTAATTGTGGCCTGTTGATCGCCCCTTGTATCCGTCGTAAAATATTCAGTTTTGGACCTACTAATCCTCATTCCTCTGCTTTCCAAAGCAACTCTCCATTCTTCTAATTTTCTTTCCAGCTGTCCTCTCCTTTCGGTCACTAAGACAATGTCATCAGCATATAATACGCACCAGGGTGGTTCCTCTCTGACATTTTCCGTTATGACATCGAACACTATGTTGAATAATGGTGGGCTTAGTGCCGATCCTTGGTGTAAGCTGACTTTCACCTGAAAGCTATCCGTTGTGCCAACTGTACTCCGAACTCTAGTTGTAACATTCCTGTAGCATTCTTGGACAATTCTGACATACTTTTCTGGCACTCCTCTTTTTCTCGGGCCTCTCCATACTTCTTGCCGTGGGATCCTATCATACGCTTTCTCTAAGTCAATGAAAACCATATGTAGTACTTTCTGCTTTTCCCGATGTTTTTCCATATTCTGTCGAAGTGCGAAAATTCCGTCGACTGTCCCAAATCCCTTCATAAATCCTATCTGTTGCCGTCCGATACGCACCACTTGTCTCAGTCTACTGTCCAACATCCTTTCAAATACTTTAAGGGTATGAGACATTAGCTTTATCCCTCGATAGTTCTCACAGCTCTGGATGTCTCCCTTCTCCTTAAATATAGGTATCAGGGTACTTTCTCTCCACTTTTCTGGTATAACTTCCTTCTCCATTATTTTTCTGATCAGTTGGTGCAACATGTCCACTCCTTCTCCTTCCAAGACTTTCCACACTCTACTGGTATTCCGTCGGGCCCTGTTGCTTTGCCATTTTTCATTTTCTTCAGTGCTCCTTCAGCCTCTTGTCTTGTCACTTCCCCTACTAATTGTTCATTCGGTTCTCCATCATCTCTAATGAATCTCTCATTTTCTACATTTAGCAACTTCTCAAAATATTCTTTCCACCTTATTAGAATATCACTTTCCTTTTGTATCACAATCTCCACTTCATCCTTGACCTGTCTAACATGCGTAATGTCCTTTGTGCTCTTGTTTCTCATCTTGGCCAACTTAAATACTCTCCGTTGTCCTTCCTCGGTATCCAACTCTTCATAAAGTTTGTCATACCCATCCGACTTAGTAATTGCTACAGTTCTTTTCGCTTCCTTACTGCACATTTTGTAATACTCCTTATCTATATCTAGCCTTGTTGTTTCCCATCTTTCCTTTGCCATCTTCTTTGCTTGTATTTTCTGCTGCACCTCTTCATTAAACCACCATGTCTCTTTATTTTCCCATATCTTGCCAATACTTTCACCGAGCACTTCTTTTCCAACTCTCAAGATGGTTTCACTCACTCTATTCCACCATCCGTTTACCTCTTCTATTTCCATGTCCAGATCACTTAGCAATCTATCTTTAAAGGTATGTTTAAGATCTTGGTCTTTCAGTTTGAACCACTTAATCCTTCTCTCCGTCGTTACTTTCCCTTTCTGTCTGCGTGTAACAGTTATGGAGAGGTCCATGACAACCAGACGGTGTTGTGCCGTCACGTGGTCACCAGGTATGACCTTGTGCCTAACATGCCTAACATGCTGAAAAACACTCAAAAGACAGATTTCTGGTAACGTCTTTGATTTCCTCATATGGGAGGCTTTGCATGTCTTTTCAGTGTTTTTGAGCGTGTTACGCAATAAAGCACTAAAAGCCAGGGCAATCACATTACATGGGAATAAAACCAAATTTTACCAAGAACTGGCCTTTAAATGTTTTTGAGCTCCTTACATACCAAAACGCTAAAACGCATGAAAAATAAATTTTATGGAGAAACAGAATAACATTACCAAATACATGTATTTTGAGTGTTTTTCATCATGTTATCTAAAAAAACGCTTAAATACATGCAAAGAACCTTATGTTTGGGAAACGAAAGAACATTACGAGAAACGTGTATCATGAGTGATTTTTAAGTTTCTTCGGTACCAAAAAAGCTAAGGCCAACAAATAACACTCTTTAGAAAAAAAAAATAAATAAATAAATAAAAAAAAAATGGAAATTTTTTGTTTTGTTTTTCATCTTTATAGGTACCGAATTGCCAATATTCTGCCAAAATTCAGGGAATTTATGTGAAAAAAAGGACATTATCATGAAAGTTAATTATAGCTTTTTTTTCTGATTATGTACCAAAACTTAAAGTGCATGCAAAGCCACCTATATAGGTTAAACGACTTTACCAGAAACCTGTCTTTTCAATGTTTTTCAGCATGTTAGGCACTAATACGATAAATAATATGAAAATCAGTCAATATGTGAATCCAAAACAAAATTACTGAAAACGTGTCTTTTCAGTGTTTTACGTAAAAAAATGCTAAAGCGGATACAAACCATCCTATATGAAGAAATAGAATAACATTACCAAAAAGATATATTTTGAGTGTTTTTGAACTTGTTACCTACAAAAAATGCAAAAATGGATGTAAAGCACTCTATATTAGGAAACAAAAGGACATTACGAGAAACGTGTATAATGAGTGTTTTTTTAGTTTTAAAAGAACCACAAGGCAATAAACGTAAAAACTCGTGTATATAGAGAAATTTTTACATACCAAAATGATGAAATGCATGAATAACACTTTTAATCGATAAACAGAACTATCTTACCAAATTGTGTATTTTAAATGTTTTTCACATTCTTAGTTACAAAAATGCCAAATTACATGCGAAACTAGCTTCATTTGGGAAAAAAAATGACATTACCAGAAAAATGTCTTTTGAGTGTTTTTGAGCGTGATATGCAACAAAGCACTTAAAAGCAGAACGATCACATTACATGAGAATAAAACCAATTTGTACGAAGAATTTGCCTTTAAGTGTTTTTAACCCCTTATATACCAAACCGCTAAAACGCATGAAAAACTAACTTTATGGAGAAACAGAATAACATTACCAAAAACATGTATTTTGAGTGTTTTTGATCATGTTATCTATAAAAACGCTTAAGTACATGCAAAGAATATTATGTTTGGGAAACAAAAGGACATTACGAGAAACGTGTATTATGAGTGTTTTTATAAGTTTCTTAAGTAACAAAAAGCTAAAACTCACAAATAACACTCTATATTTAGAAAATCAAAAATAAAAAAATAAAATAAATAGGATTTTTTTTTTTTTGTTATTCATCTTCATAAGTACCGAGATGCCAAAATTCTGGAAAAATTCAGGGCAATTGTATGATAAAAGAATATTATCAAAAAAGTTAATTTCAGCTTTTTTTTTCGGACTGTTATGTACCAAACCCTAAAGTGCATGCAAAGCCTCCAATATGAGGAAATTAAACGAACTTACCAGAAATCTTTGTTTTGTGTGTTTTTTAGCATGTTAGGCACCAAAAGGATAAATAATAAGGATCTCACTCTATATGGGAATCCTAAACAAATTTACTAAAAACGTGTCTTCTCAGTGTTTTACGTAGAAAAACGTTAAAACGGATGCAAACTAACCAAAACCTTGCACAAACAAACCAAAACCTTGGTAATGCAAACATTACCAAAACCTTGTATTTTGAGTGTTTTTGATCACATCTATAAAAACGCTTAAATACATGCAAAGAACCTTATATTTGGGAAACGAAAGGACATTACGAGAAACGTGTATTGAGTGTTTTTAATAACCTTAAGTACCAAAAAGGTAAATCCCACAAATAACACTCTTTATTGAGAAAAAATAAATAAATAAATGAATAAAAAAAATAGGATTTTTTAAATTTTTTTTTATTTATCTTCATAGGTACCAAAATGCCAAAATTCTGGGAAAATTCAGGGCAATTATATGATAAAAGAATATTACCAAAAAAGTTAATTTTAGCTTTTTTATATACCAAACCCTAAAGTGCATGCAAAGCCTACTATATAAGGAAATTAAACCACCTGATCAGAAATCTCTCTTTTGAGTGTTGTTCAGCATGTTAGGCACCAAAACAATAAATAATAAAGAACTCACTCTATATGGGAATTCAAAACAAAATTACTGAAAACGTGTCTTCTCAGTGTTTTACGTAGAAAAACGTTAACACGGATGCAAACAAACCAATATAAAGAAATAGAAAAACATTACCAAAAAGGTATATTTTGAGTGTTTTTGAGCTTTTTACCTATAAAATACACGAAAATTGATGCAAAGCACTCTATAATGGGAAAGAAAAGGACATTGCATGAAAAGTGTATAATGAGTGTTTTATAGTTCAAAAGAACCATAAGGCAAAAAATGCAAAACCTAGTGTATATGAAGAAGTTTCATAGATACCAAAATGCTGAAACTCATGAACAACACTCTTAATTGAGAAACAGAACAATCTTATTAAATGTGCGTATTTTAAGTATTTTTACATTCTTAGTTTTCAAAACCCCAAATTGCATGCGAAACCAGCTTTATGTGGGAAAAAAATGACATTACCAGAAAAATGCCTTTCAGTGTTTTTGAGCGTGTTAGGCAAAGAAACACTGAAAAGCAGGGCAATCACACTTGGAATAAAACAAATTTTTAATAAGAACTTGCCTTTAAGTGTTTTTGAGCTTTTTATATACCAAAACACTAAAACGTATGCAAAATAAACTTTATGGTGAAACAGAATAACATTACCAAAAACATGTATTTTGAGTGTTTTTTATCATATTTCCAATAAAAACGCTTAAATGACATTACCAGAAAAATGTCTTTTAAGTGTTTTTGAGCGTGATATGCAACAAAGCACTAAAAAGCAGAAAAATCACATACCTTGGTTATAAAACCAACTTTTCCCAAAGCGCGCGGTGCCACTGTGCTTTATTGCGTAACACGATCAAAAACACTGAAAAGATATGCAAAGCCTCCCATATGAGGAAATTAAAGACGTTACCAGAAATCTGTCTTTTGAGTGTTTTTCAGCATGTTTGGCACCAAAACGATAAATAATAAGGAACTCACTCTATGTGGGAATCCAAAAGAAAATTACTGAAAACGTGTCTTCTCAGTGTTTTACGTAGAAAACATTGCGAGAAAAATGTATAATGAATGTTTTATAGTTCAAAAAATCCACAAGGCAAAAAACGCAAAAACTCGTGTAAATGCTGAAACTCATGAATAACACTCTTAATTGAGAAATAGAGCAACCTTACTAAATGCGTGTCAAAAACACTAAAAGGCAAGTTCTTCGTAAAAGTTGGTTTTATTCTCATGTAATGTGATTGCCCTGCTTTTTAGTGCCTTACTGCCTAACACGCTCAAAAACACTCAAAGACACTTTTCTGGTAATGTCATTTTTTTTCCCTCATAAAGCTAGTTTCTCATGGAATTTGGGGTTTTGGTAACTAAGAATGTAAAAAAAACACTCAAAATACACGCATTTAGTAAGGTTGTTCTGTTTCTTGATTAAGAGTGTTATTCATGAGTTTCAGTATTTTAGTATCTTAGAAACTTCTCCATAGAGTCAAGTTTTTGCGTTTTTTGACTTGTGATTCTGGTGAACTATAAAACACTCTTTTTACACGTTTCTCATTATGTCCTTTTTTTTTTTACCTTATATAGAGTGCTTTGCATCCATTTTCGAGTTTCTTTTTATGTAACAAGCTCAAAAACACACAAAATATACTTTTTTGGTAATGTTATTCTGTTCATTCATATTGGTTAGTTTGCCTCCATTTTTGCGTTTTTCTACGTAAATCTTTTAAAAGACACGTTTCCAGTAATTTTGTTTTGGATATCCATATAGAGTGACTTTCATATTATTTATCGTTTTGATGCCTAATATGCTTTTTGATGCCTTTTGCTTCCCAATATAGAGTGCTTTCCATCCATTTTCACGTTTTTTGTAGGTAACAATTTAAAAAAAAATCAAAATATACCTTTTTGTTAATGTTATTCTATTTCTTCATTTTGGTTAGTTTGCATCCTTTTTAGCGTTTTGTACGTAAAACACCGAAAAGACACGTTTTCAGTAATTTTGTTTTAGATTCCCATATAGATTGACTTCCTTGGGTTTTATCATGTTGGTTCCTAACATGCTGAAAAATACTCATAAGACAGTTTTCTGGCAAACGTTTAATTTCCCCATATAGGTGGTTTTGCATGCACTTTAGGGGTTTGGTACATAACAGTCCGAAAAAAAAGCTAAATTTAACTTTTTTGATAATGTTCTTTTTTCATATAATTTCCTGAACTTTGCCCGAATTTTGGCACCTCGTTACCTGTGAAGATGAATAAGAATGAAAAAAAAATCGTATTTTTTTATTTATTTACTTTTTTTTGTCAATAAAGAGTGTAATTTATGGCTTTTAGCTTTTTCGTACTTAATGAACTTAAAAACAGTCATAATACACGTTTCTCGTAATGTCCTTTCATTTCCCAAAAATACGGTTTTTTGCATATATCTAAGCGTTTTTATTGGTAACATGATCAAAAACACTCAAAATACGTGTTTTTGGTAATGTTATTCTGTTTCACCATCAAGTGTATTTTGCATGCATTTTAGTGTTTTGGTATATAAGTGTTTTGGTATATAGTGTTTTGGTATATAAGGCAAATTCTTGTTAAAAGTTAGTTTTATTCTAATGTAATGTGATTGCCCTGCTTTTTAGTGCTTTATTGCCCAATACGCTCAAAAAAACCCAAAAGACATTTTTCTGGTAATGTCATTTTTTTCCAACAAAAAGCTGGATTCGCATGCAATTTGGGGTTTTGGTAACTAAGGATGTGAAAAGCACTCAAAATAATCGCAATTAGTAAGATTGTTCTGTTTCTCAATTAAGAGTGTTGTTCCAGAGTTACAGCATTTTGGAATGTAAGAAACTTCTCAATATACACGAGTTTTTGCGTTTTTTGCCTTGTAGTTCTTGTGAAACTATAAAACACTCATTATACACGTTTCTCGTAATGTCCTTTTGCTTCCCAATATAGAGTGCTTTCCATCCATTTTCGCGTTTTTTGTAGGTAACAATTTCAAAAATACTTAAAATATACCTTTTCGGTAATGTTATTTTATTTCTTCATAATGGTTGGTTTACATCCGTTTTGGCGTTTTTCTACGTAAAACACCGAAAAGACACGTTTTTAGTAATTTTGTTTTGGATTCCCATATAGATTGATTTCCATGTTGTTTATCGTTTTGGTTCTTAACATGCTGAAAAACACTCATATGACCGTTTTCTGGCAAAAGACATTTAATTTCCACATATAGGTGGCTTTGCATGCACTTTAGGGGTTTGGTACATAACAGTTCCAAAAAAAAAAAAGCTAAATTTAACTTTTTTGGTAATATTCTTATTTCACATAATTTCCTAAAATTTGCCCGAATTTTGGCATTTCGGTACCTGTAAAGATGAATAAGAAAGAAAAAAATATTGTATTTATTTAATTTTTTATTTATTTATTGTTTCTCAATAAAGAGTGTTATTTGTGGCTTTTAGCTTTTTGGTAATTAATGAACTTAAAAACACGCATAATACTCGTTTCTCGTAATCTCCTTTCGTTTCCCAAAAATAGTGTTCTTTGCATTTATTTAAACGTTTTTATTGGTAACATGATCAAAAACACTCAAAATACATGTTTTTGGTAATGTTATTCTGTTTCACCATAAAGAGTGTTTTGCATGCGTTTTCGTGTTTTGGTATATAAGGAGCTCAAAAACACATAAATGCAAGTTCTTGGTAAAAATTCGTTTTCCTCCAACGTAATACGATTGCACTCCTTTTTAGTGCTTTATTTTCAATCACGCTCAAAAACACTCAAAAGACACTTTTCTGGTAAAGTCTTTTTTTTTCCCACAAATCTATTTTCCCATGCAATTTTGGGATTTGATAAGAATGTGAAAAGCAATCAAAATACACGTATTTATTAAGGTTGATCTGTTTCTCAATTAGGAGTGTTATACATGAGTTTTAGCATTTTCGTATCTAGAAAACCTCTCCATATACACGAGATTTTGCGTTTTTTGCCTCGCGGGTCTTATGAACTATAAAACACTCATTATACACTTTTCTTGCAATGTCCTTTTCTTTCCCAATATAGAGTGCTTTGCATCAATTTTCGCGTTTTTTGTAGATAACATGCTCAAAAACACTCAAAATATACCTATTTAGTAACGTTTTTTCTATTTCTTGATATTGGTTGCTTTGCATCCGTTTTAGAGTTTTTCTACGTAAAACACTGAGAAGACACGTTTTCAGTAGCTTTTTTTTGGATTCCCATATAGAGTGAGTTCTTTATTATTTATCGTTTTGGTGCCTAACATGCTAAAAAACACTCAAAACACATATTTCTGGTAAAGTCGTTTAATTTCCTCATATAGGAGTCTTTGCATGCACTTTAAGGTTTGGTACATAACAGTCCAATAAAAAAAAAAACCGGAAATTAACTTTTTTTGATAATACTCTTTTATCATATGATTGCCGTGCATTTTCCCAGAATTTTGGCATCTCGATAGCTATGAATATGAATAACAAAAAAAAAAAAAATTTTTTTTTTATATTTTTATTTTTTAATTTCTAAATAAAGACTGTTATTGGTGGGTTTTAGCTTTTTGGTACTTAAGGAATTTAAAAAAAACACTCATAATACATGTTTCTCGTAATATCCTTTTGTTTCCCAAACATAATGTTCTTTGCATGTAATTAAGCGTTTTTATAGATAACATGATCAAAAACACTCAAAATACATGTTTTTGGTAATGTTGTTCTGTTTCTCCATAAAGTTTGTTTTTGTATAGGTTTTAGCGGTCTGGTATATAAGGACATCAAAAACACTTAAAGGCAAGTTTTTGGTATAAATTGGTGTTATTCCAATGTAATATGATTGCCCTGCTTTTTAGTGCTTTATTGCCTATCACGCTCAAAAACACTTAAAAGACATTTTTCTGGTAATGTCATTTTTTTCTTACATAAAGGTGGTTTTGCATGCAATTCGGGGTTTTGGTAACTAAGAATGTGAAAAGCACTCAAAATACACGCATTTAGTAAGGTTGTTCTGTTTCTCAATTAAGAGTGTTATTCATGAGTTTCAGCATTTTGGTATCTAGGAACCTTCTCCATATACACGAGTTTTTTTTGTGTTTTTAGCCTTTTGGTTCTTTTGAACTATAAAAAACTCATTATACACTTTTCTTGCAAAGTCCTTTTGTTTTTTAATATAGAGTGCTTTGCATCAATTTTCGCGTTTTTTTGTAGAAAACAAGCTCAAAAACACTCAATATATACATTTTTGGTAATGTTTTTCTATTTCTTGATATTGGTAGGTTTGCATCCGTTTTAGCGTTTTTCTACGTAAAAGAAAGAAAAAACACTTTTTCAGTATTTTTGTTTTGGATTCTCATATAGAGTGAGTTCCTTATTATTTATCGTTTTGGTGCCTAACATGCTGAAAAACACTCAAAAAACAGATTTCTGGTAAGCTCGTTTAATTTCCTCATATAGGAGTCTTTGGATGCACATTAGGGGTGGGTACATAACAGTCCGAAAAAAAAAACTAAAATTTACTTTTTTGATAATTTTTGTTTTAACATATAATAGTCCTGAATTTTCCTAGAATATTGGCATCTCGGTACCTATGAAGATGAATAACAAAAAAAAAATCCTATTTTTTTATTCTATTACTTTTTTTTCTAAATAAAGAGTGTTATTTGTGGGTTTTAGCTTTTTGTTACTTAAGGAACTTAAAAACACTGATAATACACATTTATCGTAATGTTCTTTCGTTTCTTAAACATAAGGTTTTTTGCATATATTTAAGTGTTTTTATAGATAACATCATCAAAAAACACTCAAAATATATGTTTTTGGTAATTTTATTCTCTTTCTCCATAAAAGGTGTTTTGCATGCGTTTTAGCGTTTTCGTATGTAGTTAGCTCAAAAACACTTAAAGGCAAGTTCTTGGTAAAAGTTGTTATTATTCCCATGTAATGTGATTCCCCTGCTTTTTAGTGCTTTATTGCCTAACACGCTCAAAAACACTCAAAAAACACTTTTCTGGTAATATCATTTTTTTTTTCCCCACATAAAGCTAGTTTTGCATGGAATTTGGGGTTTTGGTAACTAAGAATGTGAAAAAAAACTCAAAACACAGGGTTTAGTAAGGTTGTTCTATTTCCTAATTAAAAGTGTTATTCATGAGTTTCAGGATTTTGGTATGTAAGAAACTTTTCTAATGCACACATTTGGTAAGATTTTCCGGTTTCAAAATTAAAAATGTTATTGATGAGTTTCAGCTTTTTGGTATGTAAGAAACTTCTTTATGTACACGAGTTTTTGAGTATTTTACCTTGTGGTTCTTGTCAAACTATAAAACACTCATACACGTTTCTCGTAATGTCCTCTTCTTTGCCAATATAAAGTGCTTTCCATCCATTTTTGGATTTTTTGTAGGTAACAAGCTCAAAAACACAACAAAATATATATTTTTGGTAATGTTATTCTTTTTCTTCATATTGGTTGGTTTGCATCCGTTTTAGCGTTTTTCTACGTAAATCACTGAAAAGACACGTTTTAAGTAATATTGTTCAGATTGCTGAAAAACACTGAAAAGACAGTTTTCTGGTAAAGTCGTGTAATTTCCCCATATAGGTGGATTTGCATGCACTTCAGAGTTTGTACTTAACTCCGGAATAAAGCTAAAATTATTTCTTTTACAATGGTTTTTTTTTTACAAAATTTCCATGAATTTTGGCAGAATTTTGGCATCTCGATGCCAAAATGAAGATAAATAACAAATTTTTTTTTCTCAATAAAAAGTTATTTGTGGGTTTTAGCTTCTTGGTACTTAAGGAACTTAAAAACACTCATAATACTCATTTTCGTAATGTCCTTTCATTTTCCAAACATAGGGTTCTTTGCATGTATTTAGGCATTTTTATAGGTAACATGAACAAAAACACTCACAATACATGTTTCTGGTAATGTTATTCAGTTTCTCCATAAAGGGTGTTTTCCAAGCGTTTTAGCGTTTTGGTATGTAAGAAGCTCCAAAACACGTAAACGCAGGTTCTTGGTAAAAGTTGGTTTTATTCCCATGTAATGTGATTGCCCTCCTTTTTAGGGCTTTAGTGCCTATCACGCTCAAAAACACTCAAAAGACACTTTTTTGGTAATGTCATTTTTTTTCCCACATAAAGCTAGTTTTGCATGCAATTTTTGGTTTTGGTAACTAAGAATGTGAAAAGCACTCAAAATACATGCATTTGGTAAGGTTGTTCTGTATTCTTAATTAAGAGTGTTATTTCTGAGTCTCAGCATTTTGGTATCTAAGAGACTTCTCCATATACACCGAGTTTTGCGATTTTTGCCTTGTGGCTGTTGTGAAACTATAAAACACTCATTATACACGTTTCTCGTAATGTCCTTTTGTATCCCAATATAGAGTGCTTTCCATCCATTTTCGCTTTTTTTGAAGGTAAGAAGCTCAAAAACACTCAAAATATACCTTTTTGGTAATGTTATTCTATTTCTCCATATTCGTTGGTTTGCATCCGATTTAGCGTTTATCTACGTAAAACACTGAAAAGATACTTTTTCAGTAATTTTGTGATGGATTCCCACATTTAGTGACTTCCATATTATTTATCGTTTTGGTGGCTAACATGCTGAAAAAAAAACACAAAAGACAGGTTTCTGGTAAGGTCGTTTAATTTCCCCATGCATGATGCATTTCCCCATGCTAAAGTGCATGCTTTGCATGCACTTTAGGGTTTGGTACATAACAGACCGAAAAAAAAGCTAAAATCAACTCTTTTTCATAATGTTCTTTTTTCACACAAATTCCCTGAATTTTTCACAGAATTTTAGCATCTCGGTACCTATGAAGATGAATAAAAAAAAATCCTATTTTTCTAATTATTTATTTTTTTTTTCTCTATAAAGAGTGTTATTTGTGGGTTTTAGCTTTTTGGTACTTAAAGAACTTAAAAACACTCATAATACACGTTTCTCGAAATGTCCTTTCGTTTCCCAAACATAAGATTCTTTGCATGTATTTAAGCGTTTTTATAGGTAACGTGATCAAAAACACTCAAAATACATGTTTTTGGTAATGTTATTCCGTTTCTAAATAAAGGGTGTTTTACATGCGTTTTAGCGTTTTGGTATATAAGGAGCTCAAAAACACTTAGAAAAAACACTTGGTAAAAGTTGATTTTATTCCCATGTAATGTGATTGTCCTGCTTTTTAGTGCTTTATTCCCTATCATGCTAAAAAAAAAAAAAAAAAAACACTTACAAGACACTTTTCTGGTAATGTCATTTTTTTTTCCCACATAACGCTACTTTCACATAAACTTTGGGGTTTTGGTAACTAAGAATGTGAAAAACACTCAAAATACACGCATTTGGTAGGCTGTTCTGTTTCTCAATTGATAGTGTTTTTCAGGAGTTTCACCATTTTGGTATCTAAGAAACTTCTTCATATATACGAGTTTTTGCGTTTTTTGTCTTGTGATTCTTCAGAATCTATAAAACACTCATTATACACGTTTCTCGTAATGTCCTTTTGTTAACCAATAGAGAGAGCTTTCCATCGATTTTCGCGTTTTTTTGTAAGTAAAAAGCTAAAAAAAAACCTTAAAATATACCTTTTTGGTAATCTTATTCAATTTCTTTATATTGGTTGGCTTGCATCCGTTTTAGCGTTTTTCTACGTAAAACACGAAAAAGACACGTTTAAAGTAATTTTGTTTTGGATTACCACATAGAATGACTTCAATATTATTTATTGTTTTGATGACTAACATGCTCAAAAACACTAGAAACACCGGTTTCTCGTAAAGTCGTCTGATTTCTCCATATAATTGGGTTTGCATGCACTTCATGGTTTGGTACATAACAGTCCGAAAAAAAAAGCTAAAATTAACATTTTTGATAATGTTCTTTTTACACATAGTTTCCCTGAATTTTGCCAAAATTTTGGCATCTCAGTACCTATGAAGAAGAATAAAAAAAAAAAAATCCTATTTTTTCTTATTTCTTTATTTTTTTTCTTTATAAAGAGGTTTTAGCTTTTTGGTACTTATGGAACTTAAAAACACCCATAATACACGTTTTTCGTAATGTCCTTTCGTTTCCCAGACATGGGGGTTCTTAGCATGTATTTAAGTGTTTTTAGAGGTAACATGATCAAAAACACTCAAAATATATGTTTTTGGTAATGTTAATCTGTTTCTCCATAAAGGGTGTTTTGCATGTGTTTTAGCGTTTTGGTATATAAGGAGTTAAAAAACACTTAAAGGCAAGTTCTTGGTAAAAGTTGGTTTTATTCCGTTGTAATGTGATTGCCCTTCTTTTTAGTGCTTTATTGCCTAACTCTCTCAAAAACCCTCAAAAGACACTTTTCTGGTTATATCATTTTTTTTCCACATAAAGCTTGTTTTTTATTATTATTATTAAACATAACGGAGAAGGCAGAGTGGGACGAGCGCAAGCGCTATAAGTTGCCAGATGACAACCCCCACCCACCTTGACCGTAGAAAGTAGAAAGGAAAAGCAATTAGCACAATAGTAGGATGAAATCAGAGCAGGAGAAAATAGGTTAAACAATTATAAAGAACGCCTCAACGAACTGAGAATTAATAAAACTCACAAAAAAATTCAACAAAAAAAAATCAACAATTCGGACTTATTTAATATATGTCAGACAACACGAGTAAATGTAGTATAACTAAGAATGTGAAAAACACTCAAAATACACGCATTTAGTAATGTTATTCTGTTTCTTAATTAAGAGTGTTATTCAGGAGTTTCAGCATTTTGGTATCTAAAAAACTTCTCCATATACACTAGTTTTTGCGTTTTTTGCTTTGTGGTTCTTGTGAAACTATAAAATACTCATTATACACGTTTCTCGTAATGTCTTTTTGTTTCCCAATATAGAGTGCTTTCCATCTATTTTCGCGTTTTTTTTTTTTTTTTGTTGGTTACAAGCTCAAAAATACTTAAAATATATCTTTTTGGTAATGTTATTCTATTTCTTTATATTGGTCTGTTTGCATCAGTTTTAACGTTTTTTACGTAAAACACTGAAAAGACACGTTTTCAGTAATTTTGTTTTGGATTCCCATATAGAGTGACTTCCATATTATTTATCGTTTTGGTGCTTAACATGCTGAAAACACTCAAAAGACAGTTTTCTTGTAAAGTCGTTTGATTTCCTCGTAGAAAAACGCTGAAACGGATGCAAACCAACGAATATGAAAAAATAGAATAATATTACCAGAAAAGTATATTTTGTGTGTTTTTGAGCTTGTTACATAAAAAAAACGCAAAAATGGATGCAAAGCACTGTATATTACGAAAAAAAAAATGGACATAACGAAAAACATATATAATGAGTGTTTTATAGTTTCACCAGAATCACAAGGCAAACAATGCAAAAACTCGTTTGTGTGGAGAAGTTTCTAAGATACCAAAATGTTGAAACTCATGAATAACACTCTTAATCAACAAACAGAACAACCTTACTAAATGCGTGTATTTTGAGTGTTTTTTTACATTCTTAGTTACCACAACCCCAAATTCCATGCGAAACTAACTTTATGTAAGAAAAAAATGACATTACCAGAAATATGTCTTTGAGTGTTTTTGAGCATGTTAGGCAATAAAGCACTAAAAAGCAGAGCAATCACATTACATGGGAATAAAACCAACTTTTACGAAAAACTTGCCTTTTAGTGTTTTCGACACGCATTTAGTAAGGTTGTTCTGTTTCTCAATTAAAAGTGTTATTCATGAGTTTCAGCATTTTAGTATCTGGGAAGCTTTTCCATATACACGAGTTTTTGCGTTTTTTGGCTTGTGGTTTTTTTGAAGTATAAAACATTCATTATACACTTTTCTCGCAATGTCCCTTTGTTTCCCAATATAGAGTGTTTTGTATCAATTTTGTGTTTTTTTGTATGTAACAAGCTCAAAAACACTCAAAATATATATTTTTGGTAATATTTTTCTGCTTCTTGATATTGGTTGGTTTGCATCAGTTTTAGCGTTTTTCTACGTAAAACACTGAGAAGACAAGTTTTCAGTAATTTTCTTTTAGATTCCCACATAGAGAGAGTTCCTTGTTATTTATCGTTTTGCTGGCTAACATGCTGAAAAACACTCAAAAGACAGATTTCTGGTAAGGTCTCTTATTTCCTCATATGCGAGGCCTTGCATGTCTTTTGAGTGTTTTTGAACGTGTTACGCAATAAAGCACTAAAAGGAAGGGCAATCACATTGCATGGGAATAAAACCAAATTTTACCAAGAACTTGCCTTTAAGTGTTTTTGAGCTCCTTACATACCAAAACGCTAAAACGCCTGCAAAATACATTTTATGGAGAAACAGAATAATTTTACCAAATACATGTATTTTGAGTGTTTTTGATCATATTATCTATAAAAACACTTAAATACATGCAAACAACCTTATGTTTCGGAAACGAAAGGACATCACGAGAAACGTGTATTATGAGTGTTTTTTAAGTTCCTTCAATACCTAAAAGCTAAAACCCACAAATAACACTCTTTATTTAGAAAAAAATAATAAAAAAAAGGGGATTTTTTTTTTTTTTTTGTTACTCATCCTTATAGGTACCAAAATGCGAAAATTCTGCCGAAATTCAGGGTATTTATGTGGAAAGAAGAACATTACCAAAAAAGTTAATTATAGGTTTTTTTTCGGATTGTTAAGTACCAAACCCTAAGGTGCATGCACAGACACCTATATAGGGAAGTTAAACGACTTTATCAGAAACCTATCTTTTCAGTGTTTTCCAGCTTGTTAGGCACCAACACGATAAATAATATGGAAGTCAGTCAATATGTGAATCCAAAACAAAATTACTGAAAACGTGTCTTTTCAGTGTTTTACGTAGAAAAACACTAAAGCGGATGCATACCAACCTATATGAAGAAATAGAATAACATTACTAAAAAGATATATTTTGAGTGTTTTTGAGCTTGTTACCTACAAAAAATGCAAAAATCGATGTAAAGCACTCTATATTAGGAAAAAAAAGGATTTTACGAGAAACGTGTATAATGAGTGTTTTATAGTTTTAAAACAACCACAAGGCAATAAACACAAAAACTCGTGTATATAGAGAAAATTCTTACAAACCGAAATGATGAAATGCATGAATAACACTTTTAATCAATAAACAGAACTACCTTTCCATATTGTGTATTTTGAGTGTTTTTCACATTCTTAGTTACGAAGATGCCAAATTACATGTGAAACTACCTTCATGTGGGAAAAAAAAATGACATTTCCAAAAAAGTTTATTTTTAGTGTTTTTGAGCGTGATATGCAACAATGCCCTAAAAACCAGAACAATCACATTACATGGGAATAAAACCAACTTTTACGAAGAACTTGCCTTTAAGTGTTTTTTAACTGCTTACATACCAAATCTCTAAAACGTATGGAAAACACCCTTTATGGAGAAACACAATAACATTACCAAAAACATGTATTTTGAGTGTTTTTGATCATGTTACCAATAAAAACGCTTAAATACATGCAAAGAACCCTATTTTTGGGAAATGAAAGGACATTACGAGAAACGTTTATTATGAGTGTTTTTAAGTTCATTAAGTACGAAAAAGCTAAAAGGATTTTTTTTTTGTTATTCATCTTCATAAGTACCGAGATGCCAAAATTCTGGGAAAATTCAGGACTATTATATGTTAAAACAAAAATTATCAAAAAAGTAAATTTTAGCTTTTTTTTCGGACTGTTATGTACCAAACCCTAAAGTGCATCCAAAGACTCCTATATGAGGAAATTAAACGACCTTACCAGAAATCTGCTTTTTGAGTGTTTTTCAGCATGTTAGGCACCAAAACGATAAATAATAAGGAACTCACTCTATATGAGAATCCAAAACAAAATTACTGAAAACGTGTTTTTTTCTTTCTTTTACGTAGAAAAACGCTAAAACGGATGCAAACCTACCAATATCAAGAAATAGAAAAATATTACCAGAAAGGTATATTTTTTGTGTTTTTGAGCTTGTTACCTACAAAAAAAACGCGAAAATTGATGCAAAGCACTCTATATTAAAAAACAAAAGGACTTTCCAAGAAAAGTGTATAATGAGTTTTTATAGTTCAAAAGAACCAAAAGCCTAAAAACACAAAAACTCGTGTATATGGAGAAGGTTCCTAGATACCAAAATGCTGAAACTCATGAATAACACTCTTAATTGAGAAACAGAACAATCTTACTAAATGCGCGTATTTTGAGTGCTTTTCACATTCTTAGTTACGAAAACCCCAAATTGCATGCGAAACCACCTTTATGTGAGAAAAAAATGACATTACCAGAAAAGTGTCTTTTAAGTGTTTTTGAGCATGATAGGCAATAAAGCACTAAACAACAGGGCAATCAAATTACATTGGAATAACACCAATGCCTTTAAGTGTTTTTAAGGTCCTTATATACCAAACCGCTAAAACGCATTCAAAAACAATCTTTATTGAGAAACAGAACAACATTACCAAAAACATGTATTTTTAGTGTTTTTTTTAAATTGTTCCTTAAGTACCAAAAATTTAGAACCCACCAATAACACTCTTTATTTAGAAAATAAAAAATAAAAATATAAAAAAATAGGAATTTATTTATTTATTTTTTTTTTATATTCATATTCATAGGTACCGCGATGGCAAAATTCTGGGAAAATTCAGGGCAATCATATAATAAAAGAGTATTATCAAAAAAGTTAATTTCCGTTTTTTTTTTTTTATCGGACTGTTATGTACTTAACCTTAAAGTGCATGCAAAGACTCCTATATGAGGAAATTAAACGACCTTACAAGAAATATGTGTTTTGAGTGTTTTTTAGCATGTTAGGCACCAAAACGATAAATAATAAAGAACTCACCCTATATGGGAATCCAATAAAATCTACTGAAAACGTGTCTTCTCAGTGTTTTACGTAGAAAAACTATAAAACGGATGCAAAGCAACCAATATCAAGAAATAGAGAAACGTTACTAAAAAGGTATATTTTGAGTTTTTTTCAGCATGTTACCTACAAAAAACGCGAAAATTGATGCAAAGCACTCTATATTCGGAAAGAAAAGGACATTGCAAGAAAAGTGTACAATGAGTGTTTTATAGTTCAAAAGAACGTCAAAAAACGCAAAATCTCGTGTATATGGAGAGGTTTCCTAGATACAAAAATGCTAAAACTCATGAATAACATTCCTAATTGAGAAACAGAACAGCCTTAATAAATGCATGTATTTTGATTGCTTTTCACATTCTTATCAAAACCCAAAATTGCATGCGAAAATAGATTTGTGGGAAAAAAAAAAACACTTTACCAGAAAAGTGTCCTTTGAGTGTTTTTGAGCGTGATAGAAAATAAAGCACTAAAAAGGAGGGCAATCACATTACATTGGAGGAAAACGAATTTTTACGAAGAACTTGCATTTATTTGTTTTTGAGCTCCTTATATAACAAAACAGTAAAACGCATGCAAAACACTCTTTATGGTGAAACAGAATGACATTACCAAAAAACATGTATTTTGAGTGTTTTTGATCATGTTACCAATAAAAACGCTTAAATAAATGCAAAGAACATCATTTTTGGGAAACGAAAGGAGATTACGAGAAATGAGTATTATGAATGTTTTTTAAGTTCATTAATTACCAAAAAGCTAAAATAAACACAAATAACACTCTTTATTGAGAAACAATAAATAAGTGAAAAAAAAAATACAATATTTTTTTTCTTTCTTATTCATCTTCACAGGTACCGAAATGCCAAAACTCCGGCAAATTTCAGGAAATTATATGAAATAAGAACATTATCAAAAAAGTTAAATTTACCTTTTTTTTTCGAACTGTTATGTACCAAACCCCTAAAGTGCATGCAAAGCCACCTATATGTGGAAATTAAACGTGTTTGCCAGGAAACTGTCTTATGAGTGTTTTTCAGCATGTTAGGAACCAACATGATAAAACCCAAGGAAGTCAATCTATATGGGAATCCAAAACAAAATTACTGAAAAACGTGTCTTTTTCGGTGTTTTACGTACAAAACGCTAAAACGGAGGCAAACTAATCAAAATGAAGAAATAGAATAACATTAACAAAAAGGTATATTTTGAGTGTTTTTGAAATTGTTACCTACAAAAAACGCGAAAATGAATAGAAAGCACTCTATATTGGGAAGCAAAAGGCATCAAAAAGCATGTTAGGCACTGAAACGATAAATAATATGAAAGTCACTCTATATGGAAATCCAAAAGAAAATTATTGGAAACGTGTCTTTTAGAAGATTTACGTAGAAAAACGCTAAAACGGAGGCAAACCAACCAATATGAAGGAATAGAATAACATTAACAAAAAAGTATATTTTGTGTGTTGTTGAGCTTGTTACATAAAGAGAAACCCGAAAATGGATGCAAAGCACTCTACATAAGGAAAAAAAAAGGACATAATGATAAACGCGTATAATGAGTGTTTTATAGTTCACCAGAATCACAAGGCAAAAAACGCAAAAATTCGACTGTATGGAGAAGTTTCTAAGATACCAAAATACTGAAACTCATGAAACTCTTAATCAAGAAACAGAACAACCTTACTAAATTTGTGTATTTTGAGTGTTTTTTTTACTTTCTTAGTTACCAAAACCCGAAATTCCATGCGAAACTAGCTTTATGTGGGAAAAAAATGAAATTACCAGAAAAGTGTCTTTCAGTGTTTTTGAGTGTGTTAGGGAATAAAGCACTAAAAAGCAGGGCAATCATATTACATGGGAATAAAACCAACTTTTACGAATAACTTGCCTTTTAGTGTTTTTGACACGTATTTAGTAAGTTTGCTCTGTTTCTCAATTAAGAGTGTTATTCATGAGTTTCAGCATTTACACGAGTTTTTGCGTTTTTTGCCGTGTGGATTTTTTGAATTATAAAACATTCATTTTACATTTTTCTCGCAATGTTTTCTACGTAAAACACTGAGAAGACACGTTTTCAGTAATTTTCTTTTGGATTCCCACATAGATTGAGTTCCTTATTATTTATCGTTTTGGTGCCTAATATGCTGAAAAACACTCAAAAGACAGATTTCTGGTAACGTCTTTAATTTCCTCATATGGGAGACTCTGCATGTCTTTTCAGTGTTTTTGAGCGTGTTACGCAATAAAGCACTAAAAGGAAGGGCAATCACATTACATGGGAATAAAACCAAATTTTACCAAGAACTGGCCTTTAAATGTTTTTGAGCTCCTTACATACCAAAACGCTAAAACGCATGCAAAATACATTTTATGGAGAAATAGAATAACATTACCAAATACATGTATTTTGAGTGTTTTTGATCATGATATCTAAAAATAATGCTTAAATACATGCAAAGAACCTTATGTTTGGGAAACAAAAGAACATTACGAGAAACGTGTATTATGAGTGATTTTTAAATTCCTTCAGTACCGAAAAAGCTAAAACCCACTAATAACACTCTTTAGAAAAAATAAATAAATAAATAAAAAAAAATGAAAATTTTGTTTTTTGTTTTTCATCTTCATAGGTACCGAATTGCCAAAATTCTGGCAAAATTCAGGGAATTTACGGGAAAAAAAAGAACTTTATCATGAAAGTTAATTATAGCTTTTTTTTTTCTGATTGTTATGTACCAAAACCTAAAGTGCATGCAAAGCCACCTATGTAGGGAAGTTAAACGACTTTACCAGAAACCTGTCTTTTCAATGTTTTTCAGCATGTTAGGCACCAATACGATAAATAATATAAAAATCAGTCAATATGTGAATCCAAAACAAAATTACTGAAAACGTGTCTTTTCAGTGTTTAACGTAGAAAAGCGCTAAAGCGGATACAAACCATCCGATATGAAGAAATAGAATAACATTACCAAAAAGATATTTTTTGTGTTTTGAACTTGTTACCTACAAAAAATGCAAAAATGGATGTATAGCACTCTATATTAGGAAACAAAAGGACATTACGAGAAACGTGTATAATGAGTGTTTTATACTTTCAAAAGAACCACAAGTCAATAAACGTAAAAACTCGTGTATATAGATAAATTTTTACATACCAAAATGATGAAATGCATGAATAACACTTTTAATCAATAAACAGAACTACCTTACCAAATTGTGTATTTTAAGTGTTTTTTCACATTCTTACAAAAATGCTAAATTACATGCGAAAGTAGCCTCATTTGGGAAAAAAATGACATTACCAGAAAAGTGTCTTTTGAGTGTTTTTGAGCGTGATATGCAACAAAGCACTAAAAAGCAGAACGATCACATTACATGAGAATATAACCAATTTGTACGAAAAAATTGCCTTTAAGTGTTTTTTAACCCCGCTGAAACGCATGAAAAACAAACTTTATGGAGAAACAGAATAACATTACCAAAAACATATATTTTGAGTGTTTTTGATCATGTTATCTATAAAAACGCTTAAGTACATGCAAAGAACATTATGTTTGGGAAACAAAAGGACATTACGAGAAACGTTTATTATGAATGTTTTTATAAGTTCCTTAAGTACCAAAAAGCTAAAACTCACAAATAACACTCTTTATTTAGAAAATAAAAAATAAAAAAAATATAATAAACAGGATTTATTTTTTTGTTATTTATCTTCATAGGTACCGAGATGCCAAAATTCTGGGAAAATTAAGGGCAATTATGTGATAAAAGAATATTATCAAAAAAGTTATTTTCAGCTTTTTTTTCGGACTGTTATGTACCAAACCCTAAAGTGCATGCAAAGCCTCCAATATTAGGAAATTAAACGACCTTACCAGAAATCTTTGTTTTGTGTGTTTTTTAGCATGTTAGGCACCAAAAGGATAAATAATAAGGATCTTACTCTATATGGGAATCCAAAACAAAGTTACTAAAAACGTTTGTTCTCAGTGTTTTACGTAGAAAAACGTTAAAACGGTTGCAAACTAACCAATATCAAGAAATAGAAAAACGGAAAATTGATGCAAAGTACTCTATATTGGGAAACAAAAGGACATTGCAAGAAAAGTGTATAATGAGAGTTTTATAGTTCAAAAGAACCACAAAGCAAACAACGCAAAAACTCGTGTATATGGAGAGATTTCTTAGATACCAAAATGCTGAAACTCATGAATAACACAATTAATTGAGAAACAGAACAACCTTACTAAATGCGTGTATTTTGAGTGCTTTTCACACTCTTAGTTACCAAAAACCCCAAATTACATGCGAAAATAATTTTGTGGGGAAAAAAATGACTTTACC
This sequence comes from Scylla paramamosain, assembly GCF_035594125.1. Classification (NCBI taxonomy): domain Eukaryota; kingdom Metazoa; phylum Arthropoda; class Malacostraca; order Decapoda; family Portunidae; genus Scylla; species Scylla paramamosain. The sequence continues at coordinate 1,313,652 of NC_087198.1, forward strand.
AGAAAAGTATCTTTTGAATGTTTTTCAACGTGATAGGTAATAAAGTACTCAAAAGCAGGACAATCACATTATATTGGAATAAAACCATTTTTTACCAAGCACTTGCCTTTAAGTGTTCTTGAGCTCCTTTTATACAAAACTGCTAAAACGCTTGCAAAACACACTTTATGAAGAAACAGAATAACATTTCCAAAACCTTGCATTTTGAGTGTTTTTGATCACGTTATCTATAAAAACGCCTAAATACATGCAAAGAACCTTATGTTTGGGAAACGAAAGGATATTACGAGAAACGTGTATTATGAGTGTTTTTAATAACCTTAAGTACCAAAAAGGTAAATCCCACAAATAACACTCTTTATTGAGAAAAATAAATAAATAAATAAAAAATAAAAACATAGGATTTTTAATTTTTTTTATTTTTCTTCATAGGTACCAAAATGCCAAAATTCTGGGAAAATTCAGGGTAATTATATGATAAAAGAATATTACCTAAAACGTTAATTTTAGCTTTTTTATATACCATAGCGTAAAGTGCATGCAAAGCCTCCTATATAAGGAAATTAAACCACCTTATCAGAAATCTCTCTTTTGAGTGTTGTTCAGCATGTTAGGCACCAAAACAATAAATAATAAGGATCTAAGTCTATATAAGAATTCAAAACAAAATTACTGGAAACGTGTCTTCTCAGTGTTTTACGTAGAAAAACGCTAACACGGATGCAAACAAACCAATATAAAGAAATAGAAAAACATTACCAAAAAGGTATATTTTGAGTTTTTTTTGAGCTTTTTACCTATAAAAAACACGAAAATTGATGCAAAGCACTTTATAATGGGAAAGAAAATGACATTGCATGAAAAGTGTATAATGAGTGTTTTATAGTTCAAAAGAACCATAAGGCAAAACATGCAAAAGCTAGTGTATATGAAAAGGTTTCGTAGATACCAAAATGCTGAAACTCATGAACAACACTCTTAATTGAGAAACAGAACAATCTTACTAAATGTGTGTATTTTGAGTGCTTTTTTACATTCTTAGTTACCAAAACCCCAAATTGCATGCGAAACCAGCTTTATGTTTGTAAAAAATGACATTACCAGAAAAATGTCTTTTGAGTGTCTTTGAACGTGTTAGGCAAAGAAGCACTGAAAAGCAGGGCAATCACATTACATTGGAATAAAACCAATTATTAATAAGAACTTGCCTTTTAGTGTTTTTGAGCTCCTTATATACCAAAACACTAAAACGCATGCAAAATACACTTTATGGTGAAACAGAATAACATTACCAAAAACATGTATTTTGAGTGTTTTTGATCATGTTACCAATAAAAACGCTTAAATACATGCAAAGAACCCTATTTTTGGGAAATGAAAGGACATTACGAGAAACGTGTATTATGAGTGTTTTTAAGTTCATTAAGTACGAAAAAGCTAATAGCCACAAATTACACTCTTTATTAAGAAAAAATAAATAAATAAATAAAAAAAATACGATATTTTTTTTCATTCTTATTCATCTTCACAGGTAACGAGGTGCCAAAATTCGGGCAAAGTTCAGGAAATTATATGAAATATGAACATTATCAAAAAAGTTAAATTTAGCTTTTTTTTCTGTTATGTACCAAACCCCTTAAGTGCATGCAAAGCCACCTATATGGGGAAATTAAACGTGTTTGCCAGAAAACTGTCTTATGAGTGTTTTTCAGCATGTTAGGAACCAACACGATAAAACCCAAGAAAGTCAATCTATATGGGAATCCAAAACAAAATTACTGAAAACGTGTCTTATCGGTGTTTTACGTAGAAAATGCTAAAACGGATGGAAAACAACCAAAATGAAGAAATAGAATAAAATTACCAAAAAGGTATATTTTGAGTGTTTTTTAAATTGTGTATTTTGAGTGTTTTTCACATTCTTAGTTACGAAATTGGCAAATTTCATGCGAAACTACCTTTATATGGGAAAAAAAAAATGACATTACCAGAAAAATGTTTTTTCAGTGTTTTTGAGGGTGATATGCAACAAAGCACTAAAAAGCAGAACAATCACATCACTTGGGAGTAAAACCAACTTTTACGAAGAACATGCCTTTAAGTGTTTTTTAACTCCTTACATACCAAAACGCTAAAACGCATGCAAAACACCCTTTATGGAGAAACAGAATAACAATATCAAAAATATGTATTTTGAGTGTTTTTGATCATGTTACCTATAAAAACGCTTAAATACATGTAAAGAACCCTATGTTTGTATAAGAAAAGGACATTACGAAAATCGTGTATTATGAGTGTTTTTATGTTCCTTAAGTACCAAAAAGCTAAAACTCACAAATAACACATTATAGAGAGAAAAAAAAAATTGTTTTTCATCTTCATAGGTACCGAGATACCAAAAATCTGGAAAAATTCAGGGAAATTTTGTAAAAAAGATCATTGTAAAAAAATAATTTCAGCATTTTTCCGGAGTTATGTACCAAACCCTGAAGTGCATGCAAAGCCACCTATATGGAGATATTACTCAACTTTACCAGAAACCTGTCTTATGAGTGTTTTTTTCAGCCATTTCAACAATATTACTGAAAACGTGTCTCTTCAGTGATTTACGAAGAAAAACGCTAAAACGGATGCAAACCAACAAATATGAAGAAATAGAATAACATTACCAAAAAGATATATTTTGAATGTTTTTCAGCTTGTTACCTACAAAAAATGCGAAAATGGATGGAAAGCACTCTATATTGGGAAACAAAAGAACATTATGAGAAACGTGTATAATGAGTGTTTTATAGTTTCACACGAACCACAAGGCAAAAAACGCAAAAAACTCGTGTATATAGGGAAGTTTCTTACATACCAAAATGCTGAAATGCATGAATAACACTTTTAATTGAGAGACAGAACTACCTTACCAAATGTGTGTTTTTTGAGTGTTTTTCACATTCTTAGTTACGAAAATCCCAAATTACATGCGAAACTAGCTTTATGTGGGAAAAAAATGATAGTACCACAAAAGTGTCTTTTGAGTGTTTTTGAGCGTGATATGCAACAAAGCACTAAAAAGCAAATCAATCACATTACATGGGAATAAAACCAACTTTTACGAAGAACTTGCCTTTAAGTGTTTTTTTAACTCCTTACATACCAAAACGCTAAAACGCATGCAAAACACCCTTTATGGAGAAACATGTATTTTGAGTGTTTTTGATCATGTAATTTATAAAAAATACATGCAAAGAACCTTAGGTTTGGGAAACGAAAGGACTTTAAGAGAAACGTGTATTATGAGTGTTTTTTTATGTTCCTTAAGTACCAAAAAAGCTAAAACCCACAAATAACACTCTTTATAGAGAAAAAAAATAAATAATATAAATTTTTTTTTTTTTTGTTATTCATTTTCATAGGTACTAAGTTGCCAAAATTCTGGCAATATTCTTTGGGAATGGAAAACAAAATTACCTAAAACGTGTCTTTTCGGTGTTTTACGTAGAAAAACGCTGAAACGGATGCAAACCAACCAATATGAAGAAATAGAATAACATTACCAAAAAGGTATATTTTTAGGTGTTTTTGAGCTTGTTACCTACAAAAAATGCGAAAATGGATGCAAAGCACTCCTTATTGGGAGAGAAAAGGACATAACGAGAAACGTGTATAATGAGTGTCTTATTATTTTTGGGCAAAAGAACTTGTGGTTCACAAGAACCACAACGCAAAAAACGCAAAAATTTGTGTATATAAAGAAGTTTCTTAGATACCAAAATGCTGAAACTCATGAATAACAATCTTAATTGGGAAACAGAACAACATTACCAAATGCGTGTATTTTGAGTGTTTTTTTCACATTCTTAGTTAGCAAAACCCCAAATAGCATGCGAAAGTAGCTTTATGTGGGAAAAAAAATGACATTACCAGAAGTGTCTTTTGAGTGTTTTTCGAGCGTGTTAGGCAATAAAGCACTAAAAAGCAAGGGAATCATATTACATTGGAATAAAACCAACTTTTACCAAGAACTTGCCTTGAAGTGTTTTTTCAGCTCCTTACTCGTACATACCAAATCGTTAAAACGCATGCAAAACACTCCTTTATGCAGAAGCAGAATAACATTACCAAAAAACAAGTGTTTTTGAGTGTTTTTGTTTTATCATATTACCTATAAAAACGCTTAAATACATGCAAAGATCCCTATATTTGAGAAAGGAAAGGACATTACGAGAAATGTGTATAATGAATGTTTTGAAGTTCTTTAAGTACCAAAACGTTAAAACCTACAAATAACACTCTTTATAGAGAAAAAAAAATAAATAAAATAATAGCATTTTTATTTTTTGGTTATTGATGTCCATAGGTACCAAGACGCCAAAATTCTGTCAAAATTCAGGGAAATTATGTGGAAAAGTTATGTGGAAAAAGTTACTTTTACCTTTTTTTCGGAGTTATGTACCAAACCATAAAGTGTATGCAAAGCCACATATTTAGGAAAATTTAACGACTTTACAAGAAAAGAAACCTATCTTTTTTTTGTGTTTTTCCGCATGTTAGGCACTCTATATGGAAATCCAAAACAAAATTACTGAAAACGTGTCTTTTAGAAGATTTAAGTACAAAAATGCTAAAACGGATGGAAACCAACCAATATGAAAAAAAAGCATTACCAGAAAAGTATATTTTGTGTGTTTTTGAGCTTGTTACATGAAAAAAAAAGAACTTGCCTTTTAGTGTTTTTGACACGCATTTAGTAAGGTTGTTCTGTTTCTCAATTAATAGTGTTATTCATGAGTTTCAGCATTTTGGTATCTAGGATAATTCTCCATATACACGAGTTTTTGCGTTTTTTGCCTTGTGTTTTTTTTTAACTATAAAACATTCATTATACACTTTTCTTGCAATGTCCCTTTGTTTCCCAATATAGAGTGCTTTGTATCAATTTTTGCGTTTTTTTGTAGGTAACAAGCTCAAAAACACTCAAAATATACATTTCTGGTAATGTTTTTCTGCTTCTTGATATTGGTTGGTTTGCATCAGTTTTAGCGTTTTTCTACGTAAAACACTGAGAAGGCATGTTTTCAGTAATTTTCTTTTGGATTCCCACATAGAGTGAGTTCCTTATTATTTATCGTTTTGATGCCTAACATGCTGAAAAACACTCAAAAGACAGATTTGTGGTATGGTCTTTAATTTCCTCATAAGCGAGGCCTTGCATATCTTTTGAGTGTTTTTGAACGTGTTGCGCAATAAAGCACTAAAAGGAAGGGCAATCACATTACATGGGAATAAAGCCAAATTTTACCAAGAACTTGCCATTAAGTGTTTTTTGAGCTCCTTACATACCAAAACGCTAAAACGCATGCAAAATACATTTGATGGAGAAACAGAATAATATTACCAAATCCATGTATTTTGAGTGTTTTTGATCATGTTATCTATAAAAACGCTTAAATACATGCAAAGAACCTCATGTTTGGGAAACGAAAGGACATTACGAGAAACGTGTATTATGAGTGTTTTTTTAAGTTCCTTCAGTTCCTAAAAGCTAAAACCCACAAATAACACTCTTTATTTAGAAAAAAAAAATAATAAACAAAAAATAAAAAAAGTATGATTTTTTTTTTTTGTTATTTATCTTTATAGGTACCGAGATGCCAAAATTCTGCCAGAATTCAGGGAATTTATTTGGAAAAAAGAACATTAACAAAAAAGTTAATTATAGCTTTTTTTTCGGATTGTTATGTACCTAACCCTAAAGTGCTTGCAAAGCCACCTATATAAAGAAGTTAAACGATTTTACCAGAAACCTGTCTTTTCAGTGTTTTTCAGCATGTTAGGCACCAATACGATAAATAATATGGAAGTTTGTCAATATGTGAATCCAAAAGAAAATTACTGAAAACGTGTCTTTTCAGTGTTTTACGTAGAAAAACTTTAAAGCCGATGCAAACCAACCTATATGAAGAAATAGAATAACATTACCAAAAAGCTATATTTTGAGTGTTTTGAGCTTGTTACCTACAAAAAAATGCAAAAATAGATGTAAAGCACTCTATTAGGAAACAAAAGGACATTACGAGAAAAGTGTATAATGAGTGTTTTATAGTTTTAAAAGAACAACAAGGCAATAAACGCAAAACCTCGTGTATATAGAAAAATTTCTTACATAGAAAAAAAAGATGAAATGCATGAATAACACTTTTAATCGATAAACAGAACTACCTTACCAAATTGTGTATTTTGAGTGTTTTTCACATTCTTAGTTACGAAAATGCCAAATTACATGCGAAACTACCTTCATATGGGGAAAAAAAAATGACTACCAAAAAAGTGTCTTTTTAGTGTTTTTGGGCGTGATATGCAACAAAGCACTAAAAAGCACAACAATCACATTACATGGGAATAAAACCAACTTTTACGAAGAACTTTCCTTTAAGTGTTTTTTAACTCCTTACATACCAAATCGCTAAAACGCATGCAAAACACCCTTAATGGAGAAACAGAATAACATTACGAAAAACATGTATTTTGAGTGTTTTTGATCATGTAACCTATAAAAGCGCTTAAATACATGTAAAGAACCCTATGTTTGTATAAGAAAAGGACATTACGAAAATCGTGTATTATGAGTGTTTTTAAGTTACTTAAGTACCAAAAACCCTAGTGGTTATTTTGAACTAAAAATCAATCATTATTCACTTTTCTTGCAATTTCCTTTTGTTTACCAATATAGAGTGCTTTGCATCAATTTTTGCGTTTTTTGTAGGTAATAAGCTCAAAAACACTCAAAATATACCTTTTTAGTAACGTTTTTCTATTCCTTCATATTGGTTGCTTTCCATCCGTTTTAGCGTTTTTCTACGTAAAACACTGAGAAGGCACGTTTTCAGTAACTTTGGATTCCCATATATATATATGGATTCTCATATAGAGGTGAGTTCCTTATTATTTATCGTTTTGGTGCTTAAAATGCTAAAAAAAACACTAAAAACACAGATTTCTGGTAAGGTCGTTAAATTTCTTCATATAGGAGGCTTTGCATGCACTTTAGGGTTTGGTACATAACAGTTTGAAAAAAAAACCTGAAATTATCTTTTTTGATATTATTCTTTTATCATACGATTGCCCTGAATTTTCCCAGAATATCGGCATCTCGGTACTATGAAGATGAATAACAAAAAAAAAAAAAAATTCCTATTTTATATATTTTTTATTTTTTTATTTTCTAAATAAAGAAAATTATTTGTGGGTTTTAGCTTTTTGGTACTGAAGGAACTTAAAAAACACTTATAATACACGTTTCTCGTAAAGTCCTTTTGTTTCCCAAACATAATGTTCTTTGCATGTATTTAAACGTTTTTATAGATAACATGATCAAAAAACGCTCAAAATATATGTTTTTGGTATTGTTATTCTGTTTCTCCATAAAGTTTGTTTTGCATGCGTTTTAGCGGTTTGTTATATAAAGAGTTCAAAAATACTTAAAGGCAAGTTTTTTGGTATAAATTGGTGTTATTCCAATGTAATATGATTGCCGTGCTTTTTAGTGCTTTATTGCCTATCACGCTCAAAAACACTTAAAAGACACTTTTCTGGTAATGTCATTTTTTTCCTCACATAAACATGGTTTCGTATGCAATTTGGGGTTTTGATAACTAAGAATGTGAAAAGCATTTAGTAAGGTTGTTCTGTTTCTCAATTAAGAGTGTTATTCATGAGTTTCAGCATTTCGGTATCTAGGAACATTCTCCATATACACGAGTTTTTGTGTTTTTAGCCTTTTGGTTCGTTTGAACTATAAAAAACTCATTATACACTTTTCTTGCAAAGTCCTTTTCTTTTCTTATATAGAGTGCTTTGCATCAATTTTCCCTTTTTTGTAGGTAACATGCTCAAAAACACTCAAAATATACCTTTTTGGTAATGTTTTTCTATTTCTTGATATTGGTTGGTTTGCATCCGTTTCAGCGTTTTTCTACGTAAAACACTGAAAAGAGACGTTTTCAGCAATTTTGTTTTGGATTCTCATATAGAGTGAGTTCTTTATTATTTATCGTTTTGGTGCCTAACATGCTGAAAAACACTCAAAAAACAGATTTCTGGTAAGGTCGTTTATTTTCCTCATATAGGAGTCCTTGGATGCACTTCAGGGTTTCGTATATAACAGTCAGAAAAAAAAGCTAAAATTAACTTTTTTTATAATTTTCGCTTATCATATAATAGCCCTGAAATTTCCCAGAAATTTGGAATTTCAGTACCTATGAAGATGAATAACAAAAAAAAAAATCCTATTTTTTTTATTTTCTTAATTTTTTTTTTTTAAATAAAGTGTTATTTGTGGGTTTTAACTTTTTGGTACTTAAGGAACTTAAAAACACTTATAATACACATTTCTCGTAATGTCATTTCGTTTCGCAAACATAAGGTTCTTTGCATGTATTTAAGCATTTTTATAGATAACATGATCTAAACATGATCAAAATATATGTTTTTGGTAATTTTGTTTCTCTATAAAAGGTGTTTTGCATGCGTTTTAGCGTTTTGGTATGTAATGAGCTCAAAAACACTTAAAAAACACTTTTCTTGTAATATCTTTTTTTTATTTTCTTACATAAAGCTAGTTTTGCATGAAATATGGGGTTTTGGTAACTAAGAATGTGAAAAAAAACTCAAAACAGGCATAGTGTAAGGTTGTTCTATTTCTTAATCAAAAATATTATTCATGAGTTCCAGCATTTTGGTATGTAAGAAACTTTTCTAATACACACATTTGGTAAGGTATTTCTGTTTCAAAATTAAATGTGTTGTTCATGAGTTTCAGCTTTTTGGTATGTAAGAAACTTCTTTATTTTACACGAGTTTTTGAGTTTTTTTCCTTCTGGTCTGGTCCTTCTGGTCCTTCTTGTCAAGCTATAAAACACTCATACACGTTTCTCGTAATGTCCTTTTCTTTGGCAATATAAAGTGCTTTCCATCCATTTTTTCTTTTTTTGTAGGTAACAAGCTCAAAAACACATCAAAATATATCTTTTTGGTAATATTATTTTATTTCTTCATATTGGTTGGTTTACATCCGTTTTAGAGTTTTTCTACGTAAATCACTGAAAAGACACATTTTCAGTAATATTGTTGATATTGCTGAAAAACACTCAAAAGACAGGTTTCTGGTAAAGTCGTGTAATATTTATATAGTCGTGTATGTGGAGAGGTTTCCTAGATACAAAAATGCTAAAACTCATGAATAACACTCCTAAATGAGAAACAGATCAACCTTAATAAATGCGTGTATTTTGAGTGCTTTTCACATTCTAAGTTACCAAAACCCCAAATTGCATGGGAAAATAGATTTGTGGGAAAAAAAAATTACTTTACCAGAAAAATGTCTTTTACGTGTTTTTGAGCGTGATAGGCAATAAAGCACTAAAAAGGAGGGCAATCACATTACATTGGAGGAAAACGAATATTTACGAAGAACTTGCCTTTAAGTGTTTTTGAGCTCCTTATATACCAAAACATTAAAACGCCTGCAAAACACTCTTTATGGTGAAACAGAATAATATTACCAAAAACATATATTTTTAGTATATTTGATTTTGTTACCAATGAAAACGTTTAAATACATGCAAAGAATACTATTTTTGGGAAACGAAAGGAGATTACGAGAAACGTGTATTATGAGTGTTTTTTACTTCATTAATTACCAAAAAGCTAAAAGCCACAAATAACACTCTTTATTGAGAAACAATAAATAAATAAAAAAAATACGATATTTTTTTCTTTCTTAATCATATTCACTGGTACCGAGATACCAAAATTCGGGCAAAATTCAGGAAATTATGTAAAATAAGAACATTATCAAAAAAAAATAAATTTAGCTTTTTTTTCGGACTATTATGTACCAAACCCCTAAAATGCATGCAAAGCCACCTATATGGGGAGATTAAACGTTTTTGTCAGAAAGCGGTCATATGAGTGTTTTACAGCATCTTAGGAACCAACATGATAAATAACATGGAAGACAATCTATATGGGAATCCAAAACAATATTACTAAAAACGTGTCTTTTTGGTGTTTTACGTAGAAAAACGCTAAAACGGATGCAAACCAACCAATATGAAGGAATAAAATAACATTACCAAAAAGGTATATTTTGAGTGTTTTTGAAATTGTTACCTACAAAAAACGCGAAAATAGATGGAAAGCTCTCTATATTGGGAAGCAAAAGGACATTACGAGAAACGTGTATAATGTGTGTTTTATAATTTCACAAGAACTACAAGGCAAAAAACGCAAAAACTCGTGTATATAGAGAAGTTTCTTACATTCCAAAATGCTGAAACTCTGGAACAACACTTTTAATTGAGAAACAGAACAATCTTACTAAATGCGTGTATTTTGAGTGCTTTTCACATCCTTAGTTACCAAAACCCTAAATTGCATGCGAAACCAGCTTTATGTGGGAAAAAATTAACATTACCAGAAAAATGTATTTTGAGTGTTTTTGAGCGTGTTAGGCAATAAAGCACTAAAAAGCAGGGCAATCACATTACATTGAAATAAAACCAATTTTTAACAAGAACTTGCGTTTAAGTGTATTTAAGCTCCTTGTATACCAAAACACTAAAATGCATGCAAAATACACTTGATGGTGAAACAGAATAACATTACCAAAAACATGTCTTTTGAGTGTTTTTGATCAAATTACCAATAAAAACGCTTAAATACATGCAAGGAACCCTATTTTGGGGAAACAAAAGGTCATTACGAGAAAGGTGTATTATGAGTGTTTTTAAGTTCATTAAGTACGAAAAAGCTAAAAGCCACAAATTACACTCTTTATTGAGAAAAAAAATAAATAAATAAAAAAATACGATATTTTTTTTCATTCTTATTCATCTTCACAGGTAAGGAGGTGCCAAAATTCGGGCAAAGTTCAGGAAATTATATAAAATAAGAACATTATCAAAAAAGTTACATTTAGCTTTTTTTTGGACTATTATGTATCAAACTCCTACCTAAATTGCATGCAAAGCATGAAGGAAATTAAAGCATGGGGGAAATTAAAGCATGGGGAAATTAAACGTCTTTGCCAGAAAACTGTCTTATGAGGGTTTTTCAGCATGTTAGGAACCAACACAATAAAACCCAAGGAAGTCAATTTATATGGGAATCCAAAACAAAATTACTGAAAACGTGTCTTTTTGGTGTTTTACGTAGAAAACGCTAAAACGGATGCAAACCAACCAAAATGAAGAAATAGAATAACATTACCAAAAATGTATATTTTGAGTGTTTTTGAAATTGTTACCTACAAAAAACACGAAAATGGATGGAAAGCACTCTATATTGGGAGGCAAAAGGCATCAAACAGCATGTTAGGCACCAAAACGATAAATAATATGAAAGTCACTCTATATGGAAATCCAAAACAAAACTACTGGAAACGTGTCTTTTAAAAGATTTACGTAGAAAAACGCTAAAACAGATGTAAACCAACCAATATGAAGAAATAGAATAACATTACCAAAAAATATATTTTGTGTTTTCTTGAGCTTGTTACATAAAAAAAACACGAAAATATATACAAAGCACTCTATATAAGGAAAGAAAAGGACATAACGAGAAACTTGTATAATGAGTGTTTTGTAGTTTCACCAGAATCACAAGGCAAAAAACGCAAAAACTCGACTATATGGAGAAGTTTCTAAAATACCAAAATACTGAAACTCATGAATAACACTCTTAATCAAGAAACAGAACAACCTTACTAAATGCGTGTATTTTAAGTGTTTTTTTTTTTTACATTCTTAGTTACCAAAACCCCAAATTCCATGCGAAACTAGCTTTATGAGGGAAAAAAATGACATTACCAGGAAAGTGTCTTTGAGTGTTTTTAAGCGTGTTAGGCAATACAGCACTAAAAAGCAGGGGAATCACATTACGTGGGAATAAAACCATCTTTTACGAAGAACTTGCCTTTTAGTGTTTTTGACACGTATTTAGTAAAGTTGCTCTGTTTCTCAATTAAGAGGGTTATTCATGAGTTTCAGCATATACACGAGTTTTTTCGTTTTTTGCCTTGTGGTTTTTTTTGAACCATAAAACATTTATTATACACTTTTCTCGCAATGTCCCTTTGTTTCCCAATATAGAGTGCTTTGTATCCATTTTCCCGTTTTTTTGTAGGTAACAAGCTCAAAAACACTCAAAATATACATTTTTGGAAATGTTTTTCTGGTTCTTGATATTGGTTGGTTTGTATCAGTTTTAGCGTGTTTCTACGTAAAACACGTTTTCACTAATTTTCTTTTGGATTCCCACATAGAGTGAGTTCCTTATTATTTATCGTTTTGGTGCCTAACATGCTGAAAAACACTCAAAAGACAGATTTCTGGTAAGGTCTTTAATTTCCTCATATGAGACGCTTTGCATGTCTTTTCAGTGTTCTTGGACGCAATAAACCATTAAAAGCCAGGGCAATCACATTACATTGGAATAAAACCAAATTTTACCAAAAAACTTGCCTTTAAGTGTTTTTGAGCACCTTACGTTTCAAAACGCTAAAACGCATGCAAATACATTTTATGGAGAAACAGAATTACATTACCAAATACATGTATTTTGAGTGTTTTTGATCATGTTATCTATAAAAATGCTTAAATACATGCAAAGAACCTTATGTTTGGGAAACAAAAGAACATTACGAGAAACGTGTATTATGAGTGAGTTTTAAGTTCCTTAAGTACCAAAAAGCTAAAACCTACAAATAACACTCTTTAGATAAAAAAAAAATCAATAAATAATCCAAAAAAAAATAAGAAAATGGGATTTTTTTTTTCATCTTTATAGGTACTGAGATGCCAAAATTCTGCCAAAATTCAGGGAATTTATGTGGAAAAAAGAACATTACAAAAAAAGTTGAGTTTTTCACATACTTAGTTACGAAAATGCCAAATTACATGCGAAACTACTTTCATGTGGGAAAAAAAAGACATTTCCAAAAAAGTGTCTTTTTAGTGTTTTTGAGCGTGATATGCACCAAAGTACTAAAAAGCAGAACAATCACATTACACGGGAATAAAACTAATTTTTACGAAGAACTTGCCTTTAAGTGTTTTTTAAATCCTTACATGCCAAATCGCTAAAACGCATGCAAAACACCCTTTATGGAGAAACAGAATAACATTACCAAAAATATGTATTTTGAGTGTTTTTGATCATGTAACCTATAAAAACGCTTAAATACATGTAAAGAACCTTATGTATGTATAACAAAAAGACATTACGAAAATCGTGTATTATGAGTGTTTTTAAGTTACTTAAGTACCAAAAAGCTAAAACCCACAAATAACACTCTTTATAGAGAGAAAAAAAATTGTTATTCATCTTCACAGGTACCGAGATGGTAAAATTCTGGAAAATTAATGGAAATTTTGTAAAAAAAATATAAAAAATATTATATAAAAAAAATAATTTTAGCTTTTTTCCGGAGTTATGTACAAACCCTGAAGTGTATGCAAATCCACCTATATGGGGAAATTACACGACTTTACCAGAAACCTGTCTTTTGATCGTTTTTCAGCAATTTCAACAATATTACTGAAAACGTGTCTTTTCAGTGATTTACGTAGAAAAACGCTAAAACGGATGTAAACTAACCAATATGAAGAAATAGAATAACATTACCAAAAAGATATATTTTTATGTGTTTTTGAGCTTGTTACCTACAAAAAATGCAAGAATGGATGGAAAGCACTTCATATTGGCGAAGAAAAGGACATTACGAGAAAAGTGTATAAGTGTTTTATAGTTTGACAAGAACCACACGGTAAAAAGCTCAAAAACTCGTGCACATAAAGAAGTTTTTTACATACTTTCAATTTTGAAACAGAAATACCTTACCAAATATGTGTAGAAGAAAAGTTTTTTAAATACCAAAATGCTGGAACTCATGAATAACACTTTTAATTAAGAAATAGAACAACCTTATTTTTAAGTTTTTTTTTCACATTCTTAGTTACCAAAACCCCAAATTCCATGCAAAACTAGCTTTATGTGGGAAAAAAAATGATATTACCAGAAAAGTGTCTTTTGAGTGTTTTTGAGCGTGTTAGGCAATAAAGCACTAAAAAGCAGGGTAATCACATTACATGGGAATAAAAACAACTTTTACCAAGAACTTGCCTTTAAGTGTTTTTGAACTCATTACATACCAAAACGCTAAAACGCATGGAAAACACCTTATATGGAGAAACAGAATAAAATTACCAAAAAACATATATTTTGAGGGTTTTCATCATGTTCTCTATAAAAACGCTTAAATACATACAAAGAACCTTATGTTTGCGAAACGAAAGGACATTACGAGAAATGTGTATTATAAGTGTTTTTAAGTTCCTTAAGTACCAAAAAGTTAAAACCCACAAATAACACTTTATTTAGAAACAAAGTAAGAAAATAAAAAATTAGGATTTTTTTTTTTTTTTTTTTTGTTATTCATCTTCATAGGTACCGAGATGCCAAAATTCTGGGAAAATTCAGGGCTATTATATGATAAAAGAAAATTATTAAAAAAGTTAATTTTACCTTTTTTTTCAGACTGTTATATACCAAACCATAAAGTGCATCCAAAGACTCCTATATGAGGAAATTAAACGACCTTACCACAAATCTGTTTTTTGAGTGTTTTTCAGCATATTAGGCACCAAAATGATAAATAATAAGGAACTCACTCTATATGAAAATCCAAAACAAAATTGCTCAAAACGTGTCTTTTCAGTGTTTTACGTAGAAAAACGCTAAAACGGATTGAAACCAACCATTATCAAGAAATAGAAAAACATAACCAAAAAGGTATATTTTGAGTGTTTTTTAGCTTGTTACCTACAAAAAACAGGAAAATTGATGCAAAGCACTCTAAATTAGAAAACAAAAGGACTTTGCAAGAAAAGTGTATAATGAGTTTTTTATAATTCAAACAAACCAAAAGGCAAAAAACACAAAAACTCGTGGATATGGAGTAGGTTCCTAGAAACCAAAATGCTGAGACTCATGAATAACACTCTTTATTGAGAAACAGAACAACCTTACTAAATGCGTGTATTTTGAGTGCTTTTCACATTCTTAGTTACCAAAAATCCCAAATTGCATGCAAAACCATCTTTATGTGAGAAAAAAATGACATTACCAGAAAAGTGTCTTTTAAGTGTTTTTGAGCGTGAGAGGCAATAAAGCACTAAAAAGCAGGGCAATCATATTACATTGGAATAACACCAATTTATACCAAAAACTTGCCTTTAAGTGTTTTTGAGCTCCTTATATAACAAACCGCTAAAACGCATGCAAAACAAACTTTATTTAGAAACAGAATAACATTATCAAAAACATGTATTTTGAGTGTTTTTGATCATGTTATCTATAAAAATGCTTAAATACATGCAAAGAACATTATGTTTGGGAAACAAAAGGACATTACGAGAAACGTGTATTATGAGTGTTTTTTTTAAGTTACTTAAGTACCGAAAAGCTAAAACCCACAAATAACACTCTATATTTAGAAAATAAAAAAAAATAAAAAAAATAGGAATTTTTTTTTTCCTTATTCATCTTCATAGTACCGAGATGACAAAATTTTGGGAAAATTCAGGGCAATCATATGATAATAGAATATTAACAAAAAAGTTAATTTCAGCTTTTTTTTTTTTGGACTGTTATGTACCAAACCCTAAAGTGCATGCAAAGCCTCCAATATGAGGAAAGTAAACGACTTTATCAGAAATCTGTGTTTTGAGTGTTTTTTTTTTTTTTTTAGGATTTTAGGCACTAAAACGATAAATAATGAGGAACTCACTGTATATAGGAATCCAAAACAAAGTGACTGAAAACGTGTCTTCTCAGTGTTTTACTTAGAAAAACGCTAAAACGGATGCAAAGCAACCAATATGTTTTTGAGCTTGTTACCTATAAAAAACTCGAAAATTGATGCAAAGCACTCTATATTGGGAAACAAAAGGAATGTGCAAGAAAAGTGTATAATGAGTGTTTTATAGTTCAAAAGAACCACAAGGCAAAAAACGCAAAATCTCGTGTATATGGAGAGGTTTCCTAGATACAAAAATGCTAAACTCATGTATAACACTCCTAATTGAGAAACAGAACAACCTTAATAAATGCGTGTATTTTGAGGGCTTTTCACATTCTTAGTTATCAAAACCCCAAATTCAATGCGAAAATAAATTTGTGGGAAAAAAAAGACTTTACCAGAAAAGTGTCTTTTGAATATTTTGAGTGTGATTGGCAATAAAGCACTAAAAAGGAGGGCAATCACATTACATTGGAGGAAAACAAATTTTTACCAAGAACTTGTCTTTAAATGTTTTTGAGCTCCTTATACCAAAACACTAAAAGGCATGCAAAACACTCTTTATGGTGAAAAAGAATAATATTACCAAAAACATGTATTTTAAGTGTTTTTGATCATGTTACCAATAAAAACGCTTAAATACATGCAAAGAACACTATTTTTGGGAAACGAAAGGAGATTACGAGAAATGTGTATTATGAGTGTTTTTAAGTTTATTAATTACCAAAAAGCTAAAATCCACAAATAACACTCTTTATTGAGAAACAATAAATAAATAAAAAAAAAAAAATTTTATTTCTGATTCATCTTCACAGGTACCAAGATGCAAAAATTCGGACAAAATTCATTATAAAATACATTATAAAAAAAGTTAAATTTTGCTTTTTTTTTTCGGACTGTTATGTACCAAACCCCTAAAGTGCATGCAAAGCCACCTATATGGGGAAATTAAACGTCTTTGCCAGAAAACGATCTTATGAGTGTTTTTCAGCATCTTAGGAACCAACACGATAAATAACATGGAAGTCAATCTATATGGGAATCCGAAACAAAATTACTGAAAACGTGTCTTTTCGGTGTTTTACGTAGAAAACGCTAAAAAGAATGTAAACCAACCAAAATAAAGAAATAGAATAACATTACCAAAAAAGGTATATTTTGAGTGTTTTTGAAATTTCTTACCTACAAAAAACGCGAAAATAGATGGAAAGCACTCTATATAGGGAAGCAAAAGGCACCAAAAAGCATGTTAGGTACCAAAACGATAAATAGTATGAAAGTCACTCTATATGGAAATCTAAAACAAAATTACTGGAAACAAGTCTTTTAAAAAAATTACGTAAAAAACGCTAAAACGCATGCAAACTAACCAATATGAAGAAATAGAATAACATTACGAAAAAATTATATTTTGTGTGTTCTTGAGCATGTTATATGAAAAAAAAACGCAAAAATGGATGCAAAGCACTCTATATAAGGAAAAGAAAGGACATAACGAGAAACGTGTATAATGAGTGTTTTATAGTCTCACTAGAATCACAAGGCAAAAAAAGGCAAAAAACTCGACTGTATGGAGAAGTTTCTAGGATACCAAAATAATGAAACTCATGAATAATCAATAATTTATCAAGAAACAGAACAACCTTACTAAATGCGTGAATTTTGAGTGCTTTTTTACATTGTTAGTTATCAAAACCACAAATTCCATGCGAAACTAGCTTTATGTGGGAAAAAAATGACATTACCAGAAAAGTGTCTTTGAAAGTTTTTGAGCGTGTTAGGCAATAAAGCACTAAAAAGCAGGACAATCACAATACATGGGAATAAAACCAACTTTTACGAAAAACTTGCCTTTTAGTGTTTTTGACACGCATTTAGTAAGGTTGCTCTGTTTCTCAATTAAGAGTGTTATTCATGAGTTTCAGCATATACACGAGTTTTTGCGTTTTGTCCCTTGTGTTACTTTTTTTTAACTATAAAACATTTATTATACACTTTTCTCGCAATGTCCCTTTGTTTCCCAATATAGAGTGCTTTGTATCAATTTTTAACAAGCTCAAAAACATTCAAAATATAAATTTTTGGTAATGTTTTTCTGCTTCTTGATATTGGTTGGTTTGCATCAGTTTCAGCGTTTTTCTACGTAAAACACTGAGAAGACACATTTTCAGTAGTTTTCTTTTGGATTCCCACATAGAGTGAGTTCCTTATTATTTATCGTTTTGGTGCCTAATATGCAGAAAAACACTCAAAAGACAGATTTCTCGTAAGGTCTTTAATTTCCTCATATGGAACACTTTGCATGTCTTTTTAGTAATTTTGAGCGTGTAACGCAATAAAGCACTAAAAGTCAGGGCAATCTCATTACATGGGAATAAAACCAAATTTTACCAAGAACTTGCCTTTAAGTGTTTTTGAGCTCCTTACATACCAAAACGCTAAAACGCCTGCAAAATACATTTTATCGAGAATCAGAATTACATTACCAAATACATGTATTTTGAGTGTTTTTGATCATGTTATCTATAAAAACGCTTAAATACATGCAAAGAACCTTATGTTTAAGAAACGAAAGAACATTACGAGAAACGTGTATTATGGGTGATTTTTAAGTTCCTTCAGTACAAAAAAGCTAAAACCCACAAATAACACTCTTTAGAAAAAAAATATATAATGAATAAAAAAATAATAAAATGGGATTTTTTTTTTGTTATTCATCTTCATAGGTACCGAGATACCAAAATTCTGCCAAAATTCAGGGAATTTATGTGGAAAAAAAAACCTTATCATATAAGTTAATTATAGCTTTTTTTTCGGATTGTTATGTACCAAACCCTAAACAGCATGCAAAGCGACCTATATAGGGAAGTTAAACGACTTTACCAGAAACCTGTCTTTTCATTGTTTTTCAGCATGTTAGGCACCAAAACGATAAATCATTTGGAAGTCAGTCAATATATGAATCCAAAATAAAATTACTTAAAACGTGTCTTTTCAGTGTTTTACGTAGAAAAACGCTAAAGCAGATACAAACCATCCTATATGAAGAAATAGAATAACATTACCAAAAAGATATATTTTGAGTGTTTTTGAGCTTGTTACCTACAAAAAATGCAAAAATGGATGTAAAGCACTCTATATTAGGAAACAAAACGACATTACGAGAAACGTGTATAATGAATGTTTTATAGTTTTAAAAGAACCACAAGGCAATAAACGCAAAAACTCGTGTATATAGGGAAATTTCTTACATACCAAAATGAATAAATGCATGAATAACACTTTTAATAGATAAACAAAACTACTTTACCAAATTGTGTATTTTCATTGCTTTTCCCATCGTTAGTTACTAAAATGCCAAATTACATGCGAAACTAGCTTCATGTGGGAAAAAAATATGATATTACCAGAAAAGTGTCTTTTGAGTGTTTTTCAGCGTGATATGGAACAAAGCACTAAAAATAAGAACGATCATATTACATGGGAATAAAACCAACTTTTACGAAGAATTTTTTAACTCCTTATATACCAAACCGCTAAAACGCATGGAAAACAAACTTTATGGAGAAACAATAACATATACCAAAAACATGTATTTTTAGTGTTTTTGGTCATGTTATCTTTAAAAACGCTTAAGTACATGCAAAGAACATTATGTTTGGGGAAAAAAAGGACATTAGGAGAAGCGTGTATTATGAGTGTTTTTTTAAGTTCCTTAAGTACCAAAAAGCTAAAACACACAAATAACACTGTTTATTTAAAAAAAATAAAATAAAATAAATAAATAAAAAAATAAAATAAATTAAATAGTTTTTTTTTTTGTCATTCATCTTCAAAGGTGCCAAATGCCAAAATTCCAGAAATGTAATGCCAGAGATGCCATAATTTTGGGAAAATTCAGGGCAATTATGTGATAAAAAAAAAACATTATCAAAAAAATTAATTTCAACTTTTTTTTTCGGACTGTTACATAACAAGTGCATGCAAAATTAAACGACCTTACCAGAAATCTGTGTTTTTAGTGTTTTTTATCATGTTAGGCACAAAAACGATAAAAAATAAGGAACTCACTCTATATGGGAATCCAAAACAAAGTTACTGAAAACGTGTCTTCTCAGTGTTTTACGTAGAAACACGTTAAAACGGATGGAAACCAACCAATATCAAGAAATAGAAAAATGTTACCAAAAAGGTATATTTTTAGTGTTTTTGAACTTTTTACCTACAAAAAACGCGAAAATTGATGCAAAACACTCTATATTGGGAAAGAAAAGGACATTGCAAGAAAAGTGTATAATAAGTGTTTTATAGTTAAAAAAAACCACAAGGCAAAAAACGTAAAAACTCGTGTATATGGAGAAGCTTCCTAAATACTAAAATGCTGAAACTCATGAATAACATTAATTAAGAAACAGAACAACCTTACTAAATGCGTGTCAAAAACACTAAAAGGCAAGTTCTTCGTAAAAGTTGGTTTTATTCCCATGCAATGTGATTGCCCTGCTTTTTAGTGCTTTATTGCCTAACACGCTCAAAAACACTCAAAGACACTTTTCTGGTAATGTCATTTTTTTCCCACATAAAGTTAGTTTCGCATGGAATTTGGGGTTTTGTTAACTAATAATGTAAAAAAAAAAAGACTCAAAATACACGCATTTAGTAAGGTTGTTCTGTTTCTTGATTAAGAGTGTTTCAGCATTTTGGTATCTTTGAAACTTCTCTACACAGATGAATTTTTGCGTTGTTTGCCTTGTGATTCTGGTGAAACTATAAAACACTCATTATACACGTTTCTCGTTATGTCCTTTTTTTTCCTAATATACAGTGCTTTGCATCCATTTTTGCGTTTATTTTTTATGTAACAAACTCAAACACACACAAAATATACCTTTCTGGTAATATTATTAAATTTTTTTCATATTGGTTGGTTTGCATCCGTTTTAGCGTTTTTCTACGTAAATCTTTTAAAAGACACGTTTTCAATAATTTTGTTTTGCATTTCCATATAGAGTGACTTTAATATTATCTATCGTTTTGGTGCCTAACATGCGTAAAAACACTCAAAAGACAGGTTTCTTGTAAAGACGTTAAATTTTCCCAAATAGGTGGCTTTGCATACACTTTATGGTTTGGTACATAACTCTAAAAAAAAGGTAAAATTAACTTTTTCGATAATGTTCTTTTTTCGACATAATTTCCCTGAATTTTGGCAGAATTTTGGCATCTTGGTACCTATTAAGATGAATAACAAAAAAATAAAAATGCTATTTTTTTATTTATTTAATGTTTTTCTCTATAAAAAGTGTTATTTGTAGGTTTTAACGTTTTGATATTTAAGCAACTTAAAGACATTCATAATACACATTTCTCGTAATGTCCTTTCCTTTCCCAAATATAGGGATCTTTGCATGTATTTAAACGTTTTTATAGGTAACATGATAAAAAACACTCAAAAACACTTGTTTTTTGTAATGTTATTCTGCTTCACCATAAAGGAGTGTTGTGCATGCATTTTAGCGATTTGGTATGTAAGGAGCTGAGAAACACTTCAAGGCAAGTTCTTTCTAAAAGTTGGTTTTATTCCAATGTAATATGATTGCCCTGCTTTTTAGTGCTTTATTGCCTAACACGCTCAAAAACACTAAAAAGACACTTCTGGTAATGTCATTTTTTTCCCTCTTAAATCTGGTTTCGCATGCTATTTGACGTTTTGCTAAGAATGTGAAAAAACACTCAAAATACACGCATTTGGTAATGTTGTTCTGGTTCTGAATAAAGACTGTTATTCATAAGTTTCAGCATTTTGGTGTCTAAGAAACTTCTTTATATACACGACTTTATGCGCTTTTTGCCTTGTGGTTCTTGTGAACCACAAGTTCTTTTGCCCGAATATAAAAAGACACTCATTATAGACGTTTCTCGTAATGTTCTTTTCTTTCCCAATAGGGAGTGCTTTGCATTCATTTCCGCGTTTTTTCTAGGTAACAAGCTCAAAAACACTCAAAATATACCTTTTTTGGTAATGTTATTCTATTTCTTCATATTGGTTGGTTTGCATCCGTTTTAACGTTTTTCTACGTAAAACACCGAAAAAACACGTCTTCAGTAATTTTGTTTTCGATTACCAAAGAATATTACCAGAATTTTTGCATTATAGTACCTATGAAGATGAATAACAAAAAAAAAATATTTTATTTATTTTTTTTCTCTATAAAGAGCTTTATTTGTGGGTTTTAGGTTTTTTATTACTTAAGGAACTTAAAAACACTCATTATACACGTTTCTCGTAATGTCCTTTCGATTCCCAAACATAAGGTTCTTTGCATGTATTTAAGCGTTTTTATAAATAACATGATCAAAAACACTCAAAATACATGTTTTTGGTAATGTTACTCTGTTTCTCTATAAAAGGGTGTTTTTGCATGCGTTTTAGCGTTTTGGTATGTAAGGAGTTAAAAAAAACCCTTACAGGCAAGTTCTTCGTAAAAGTTGGTTTTATTCCCATGTAATATGATTGTTCTGCTTTTTAGTGCTTTGTTGCATATCACCTCAAAAAACTCTCAAAAGACAATTTTTTGGTAATATCTAGTTTTTTGCGTTTTTTGCCTTGTGGTTCGTATGAAACTATAAAACACTCATTGTACACGTTTCTCGTAATGTTCTTTTGTTTCCCAATATTGAGTACTTTCCATCCATTTTCGCATTTTTTCTAGGTAAAAAGTTGAAAAACACTCAAAATATATCTTTTCGGTAAAGTTATTCTATTTCTTCATATTGGTTACTTTGTATCCGTTTTAGCGTTTTTCTTCGTAAATCACTGAAAAGACACGTTTTTAGTAATATTGTTGAAATTGCTGAAAACCACTCAAAAGACAGATTTCTGGTAAAGTCGTGTAATTTCCTCATATAGGTGGCTTTGCATGCACTTCTGGGTTTGGTACATAATTCCGGAAAAAAGCTTTTTTTTTTTTTATATATCCTTTCATTTCACAGACATAGGGTTTTTTGCATGTATTTAAGCGTTTTTATAGGTAACATGATCAAAAACACTCAAAATACATGTTTTTGGAAATGTTATTCTGTTTCTCCATAAAGGGTGTTTTGCATGCGTTTTAGCGTTTTGGTATGTAAGGAGTTAAAAATATTTAAAGGCAAGTTCTTCGTAAAAGTTAGTTTTATTCCTATATAATGTGATTATTCTGCTTTTTAGTGCTTTTTTGCATATCACGCTCAAAAACACTCAAAAGACACTTTTTTGATAATGTCATTTTTTTCCCACATAAAGTTAGTTTCGCATGTAATTTGGGATTTTCGTAAGAATGTGAAAAACACTCAAAATACATACATTTGGTAAGGTACTTCTGTTTCTCAGTTAAAAGTGTTATTCATGAGTTTTTGCATTTTGGTATGTAAGAAACTTCTCAATATACACGAGTTTTTGCGTTTTTTGTCTTCTGGTTCTTGTGAAACTATAAAACAATCATTACACACTTTTCTCTAAATGTCCTTTTGCTTCCCAATATAGAGTGCTTTTACATCCATTTTCGCGTTTTTTGTAGGTAAAAAGCATTATAAACGTTTCTCGTAATGTCCTTTTGTTTCCCAATATAGAGAGATTTGCATCCATTTTTGATCAAAACACAAAAAATACCTTTTTGGTAATATTATTTTATATCAAGATATTGGTTGATTTTCTTTCTTTTTACTGTTTTTCTACGTAAAACACTGAAAAGACACGTTTTCAGTAATTTTGTTTTGGATTCCCATACAGAGTGATTTCCATTTTATTTATTGTTTTGGTGCCTAACATACTGAAAAACAGGCAAAACACAGGTTTTTAGGTAAAGTAAATTTCCCCATATAGGTGGCTTTACATGCACTTTAGGGTTTGGTACATAACGGTCTGAAAAAAAACTAAAATTAACTTTTATGATATTCTTTTTTCACATAATTTGCCTGAATTTTGCCAGAATTTTGGCATCTCGATACCTATGAAGATCAATAACAAAAAAAAAATGCTATTTTTTCATTTTATTTATTTTTTCTCTATAAAGAGTGTTATTTGTGGGTTTAAGCTTTTTGGTACTTAAGGAACGTAAAAACACTCATAATACTCGTTTCTCGTAATGTCCTTTTGTTTCCTAAAGGTTCTTTATAGGTTTTTATAAGTAACATGATCAAAAACACTCAAAATATACCTTTTTGGTAATGTTATTCTATTTCTTCATATTGGTTGGTTTCAATCCGTGTTTA
Organism: Scylla paramamosain; assembly: GCF_035594125.1. Classification (NCBI taxonomy): domain Eukaryota; kingdom Metazoa; phylum Arthropoda; class Malacostraca; order Decapoda; family Portunidae; genus Scylla; species Scylla paramamosain. Next base: position 1,337,758 of record NC_087198.1, read on the forward strand.
GCGTTTTTCTACGTAAACACAGAAAAGACACGTTTTCAGTAATTTTTGGATTCCCATATAGAGTGACTTCCATGTTATTTATCGTTTTGATGCCTAACATGCTGAAAAACACTCAAAAGACAGGTTTCTTGTAAAGTCGTTTAATTTCCCTATATAGGTGGCTTTGCATACACATTAGGGTTTGGTACATAACAGTCCGAAAAAAAATCTAAAATTAACCTCTTTCATAATACTCTTTTTTCATGTAATTTTCCTGAATTTTACCAGAATTTTGGCATCTCGTCGCCTATGAAGATCAATAAAAAAAATGTTATTTTTTAATTGTTTTTTTTTCTGTATACTGAGTGTTATTTGTGGGTTTTACCTTTTTCGTACTTAAGGAACTTATAAACACTCATAATACACATTCCTCGTAATGTCCTTTTATTCCCAAACATAGGGTTCAAACATAGGGGCATGTATTTAAGCGTTTTTATTGGTAACAAGCTCAAAAAACACTCAAAATTCATGTTTTTGATAATGTTATTCTGTTTTTCCATACAGGGTGCTTTCCATGAGTTTTAGCGTTTTAGTATGTAAGGAACTCAAAAAAACTTAAAGGCATGTAATGTGATTGCCCTGCTTTATTGCCTAACACGCTGAAAAGCACTAAAAAGACACTTTTCTAGTAATTTCATTTTTTTTTCCACAGTTTCGCATGTAATTTGGGGTTGGACCACTAAGAATGTGAAAAAAAACTCAAAATACACTCATTTCCTAAAATTGTTATGTTTCTAAATTAAGAGTGTTAATCATGAGTTTCAGCATTTTCGTATCTAAGAAACTTCTCCATATATACGAGTTTTGCGTTTTTTGCCTTATGGTTCTTGAAAACTATTAATACATTCATTATACAATTTTCTTGTAATATCCTTTTGTTTCCCAATATAGACTGCTTTGCATTCATTTTTGCGTTTTTTGTAGGTAACAAGCTCAAAAACACTCAACTTTTTTGTAATGTTATTCTATTTTTTCATATTGGTTGGTTTGCATCCGTTTTAGCGTTCTACGCTAAAACTGAAAAGACACGTTTTCAGTAATATTGTTGAAATTGCTGAAAACACCCAAAGACACATTTCTGGTAAAGTCGTGTAATTTCCCCATATAGGTGGCTTTCCATGCACTTCCGGGTTTCGTACATAACTCCGGAAAAGGCTAAAATCATTTTTTTTATGTTTTTTTCACATAATTTCCCTGAATTTTCTCAGAATTTTGGCATCTCGTTACCTATGAAGATGAATAACAAAAAAAAACTATTTTTTTAATTATTTTTTTCTCTATAAAGAGTGTTATTTGTGGGTTTTAGATTTTTGGCACTTAAGGAACTTAAAAATACTCATAATACAAGATTTTCGTAATGTCCTTTCGTTTCACAAACATAGGGTGCTTTGCATGTATTTAAGCGATTTTATAGGTAACATGATCAAAAACAATCAAAATACATGTTTTTAGTAATGTTATTCTGTTTCTTTATAAAGTTTGTTTTGCATGCGTTTAGCGTTTTGGTATGTAAGGAGTTAAAAAAACACTTAAAGGCAAGTTCTTCGTAAAATTTGGTTTTATTCCAATGTAGTGTGATTGTTCTGCTTTTTAGTGTTTTGTTCCATATAACGCTCAAAAACACTCAAAAGACACTTTTCTGGTAATGTCATTTTTTTCCCCCATAAAGTTAGTTTTGCATGTAATTTGGGATTTTCGTAACTATGAATGTGAAAAATACTCAAAATACATACATTTGGTAAGGTAGTTCTGTTTTTCAATTAAAAGTGTTATTCATGAGTTTTAGCGTTTTGGTATGTAAGAAACTTCTCTATATACACGAGTTTTTTGCGTTTTTTGCATTGTGGTTCTTGTGAAACTATAAAACACTCATTATACACGTTTCTCGTAATGTCCTTTGGCTTCCCAATATAGAGTGCTTTCCATCCATTTGCGCGTTTTTTGTAGGTAAAAAGCTAAAAAACACTTTTTGGTAATGTTATTCTATTTCTTCATATTTTTTGGTTTGCATCCGTTTTAGCGTTTTTCTACGTAAAACACTAAAAAGACACGTTTTCAGTAATTTTGTTTTGGATTTACATATTGACTGACTTCCATATTATTTATCGTTTTAGTGCCTAACATGCTGGAAAACACTGAAAAGACAGGTTTCTGGTACACTCGTTTAACTTCCTTATATAGGTGGCATGCACTTTAGAGTTTGGAACATAAAAATCCGAAAAAGAGCTATAATTAACTTTTTGGATAATGTTCTTTTTTCCACATAAATTCCTTGAATTTTGGCAGAATTTTGGTATCTTGGTACCTATGAAAATCAATATAAAAAAAGTTATTTTTTTATTTATTTTTTTTCTCTATAAGGAGTGTTATTTATAGGTTTTAACGTTTTGTTACTTAAGGAACTTAAAAACGGTCCTAATACACGTTTCTCGTGATTTCCTTTCATTTCCCAAACATAGGGTTCTTTGCATGTATTTAAGCGTTTTTATAGATAACATGATCAAAAGGACTTAAAACACATGTTTTTAGTAATGTTATTCTGCTTCTCCATTAAGGAGTTTTTTGCATGCGTTTTGGTTTGTAAGGAGGTCAAAAACACTTCAAGGCAAGTTCTTGGTTTTATTCCCATGTAATGTTATTGCCCTGTTTTTTTTTTTTTTTATATATATATATAATTTATTGCCTAAAACGCTCAAAAACACTCAAAAGACACTTTTGGTAATGTCATTTTTTTTTCCAACATAGATTCGCGTTCTATTTGGGGTTTTGCTAACTAAGAATGTGAAAAAAACTCAAAATACACGCATTTGGTAAGGTTGTTCTGTTTCTCAATTAATATTGTTATTCATGAATTTCTGCATATTGGTATCTAAGAAACTTCTTTATATACACGATTTTTTTACGTTTTTCTCCTTGTAGTTCTTGTGAACCACAAGTTCTTTTGCTCAAAAATAATAAGACACTCATTATACACGTTTCTCGTAATGTCCTTTTGTTTCCCAATAGGGAGTGCTTTGCATCCATTTTCGCGTTTTTTGTAGGTAACAAGCTCAAAAAACACTCAAAATGTACCTTTTTGGTAATGTAATTTTATTTCTTCTTATTGGTTGGTTTGCATCCGTTTAAGCGTTTTTCTACGTAAAACACCGAAAAGACACGTTTTCAGTAATTTTGTTTTAGATTCCCATATAGAGTGACGCATGTTATTTACCGTTATGGTGCCTAACAATCTGAAAAACACTCATAAGACAGTTTTCAGGCAACGACGTTTAATTTCCTCATATAGGTGGCTTTGCATGCACTTTAGGGTTTGGTACATAACAATACGAAAAAAAAGCTAAAATTAACTTTTTTGATAATTGACTCATAGTTTCCTGAAATTTGCCCAAATTTTGCCAAAAACATGCAAAATGTATGTTTTTGGTAATGTTATTCTCTTTCTCCATAAAGTATGTTTTCCATGCGTTTTAGCGTTTTGGTATATAAGGAGCTGAAAACACTTAAAGGCAAGTTCTTCGTAAAAAAATTATTTTATTGCCATGTAAAGTGATTCCCCTGCTCTTTAGTGCTCTATTCCCTATCACGCTCAAAAACACTCAATAGACACTTTTCTCGTAATGTAAATTTTTTCCCACATAAAGCTGGTTTCGCATGCAATTTGGGATTTTGGTAACTAAGAATGTGAAAAGCACTCAAAATACACGCATTTAGTAAAGTTGTACTGTTTCTCAATTAAGAGTGTTATTCATGAGTTTCAGCATTTTGGTATCTAGCAAACTTCTCCATATACACGAGTTTTTGCGTTTTTTGCCTTTTGGTTCTTTTGAACTATAAAACATTAATTATACACTTTTCTCGCAATGTCCTTTTGTTTCCCAATATAAAGTGCTTTTTTTTATCAATTTTCGCGTTTTTTTATAGGTAACAAGCTCAAAAACACTCAAAATATATCTTTTTGGTAATGTTTTTCTACTTTTTGATATTGGTTGGTTTGCATTCTTTTTAGCGTCTTTCTGCGTAAAACACTGAGAAGACACGTTTTCAGTAATTTTGTTTTGGTTTGCCATATAGAGTGAGTTCCTTATTATTAATCGTTTTAGTGCCTAACATGCTGAAAAACACTCAAAACGCAGATTTCTAGTAAGGTCGTTTAATTTCCTCATATAGGAGGCTTTGCATGTACTTTACTGTTTGGTACATAACAGTCCGAAAAAAACCTAATATCAACTTTTTTGATAATATTCTCTTATCATATAATTGCCCTAATTTTTCCCAGAATTTTGGCATCTCGGTACCTATGAAGGTTAATAACAAAAAAAGTCCTTTTATTTATTTTTTTTATTTTTTATTTTTTTTCTAAATAACGAGTGTTACATGTGGGTTTTAGATTTTTATTAGTTAAGGAACTTAAAACACTCATAATACACGTTTCTCGTAATGTCTTAACGTTTCCCAAACATAATGTTCTTTGTATGTATTTAAGCGTTTTTATAGATAACATTATCAAAAACACACAAAATACATCTTTTTGGTAATGTTATTCTGTTTCTCCATAAAGTTTGTTTTCCATGCGTTTTAGCGTTTTGGTATGTGAGGAGCTCAAAAACACATATTGGCAAGTTCTTGGTAAAAATTGGTTTTATTCCTATGTAATGTGATTGCCCTGCTATTTAGTATTTCATTACCTAACATGCTGAAAAAATCAATTAAAACACTCTTCTGGTAATGTCATTTTTTTCCCTCATCAAGCTAGGTTCGCATGCTATTTAGGGAATTGCTAACTAGGAATATGAAAAACACTCAAAATACATGCATTTGCTAAGGTTGTTCTGTTTCTCAAATAAAATTGTTATTCATGAGTTTCAGCATTTTTGTATCTAAGAAACTTCTTTATATACACGAGTTTTTGCGTTTTTCTACGTAAAACACTGAGAAGATACATTTTTAGTAATTTGGTTTTGGATTCCCATATAGAGTGAGTTCCTTATTATTTATCGTTTTGGTGCCTAAGATGCTGAAAAACACTCAAAAGACAGATTTCTGGTAAGGTCGTTTAATTTCCTCATATAGGAGGCTTTGCATGCACTTTAGGGTTTGGTATATACCAGTCCGAGAAAAAAAAAAAACTAAAATTAACTTATTTGATAATTTTCTTTTATCATATAATAGCCCGGAATTTCCCCAGAATTTTGGCATCTCGGTATCTATGAAGATGATTAACAAAAAAATAAATAAATCCTATTTTTATATTTTTTATTTATTTAGTTTTTCCAAATAAAGAGAGTTATTTATGGGTTTTAGCTTTTTAATACTTAAGGAACTTAAAAACACTCATAATACATATTTCTCCTAATGTCCCTTCGTTTCCCAAACATAAGGTTCTTTTCATGTATTTAAATACATGTTTTTTGGTAATGTTATTCTTTTTGTCCATAAAAGGTGTTTTGCATGCATTTTAGCGTTTTGGTATGTAATGATCTCAAAAACACCTAAAATCAAGTTCTTGGTAAAAGTTGGTTTTATTCCCATGTAATATGATTGCCCTGCTTTTTAGTGGTTTATTGCCTAACCCTCTCAAAAACACTCGAAAGACATTTTCTGGTAATATTATTTTTTTCCCGCATGGAATTTGGGGTTTTGGTAACTAAAAATGTGAAAAACACTCAAAATACAGGCATTTAGTAAGGTTGTTCTGTTTTTTAATTAAAAGTGTTATTCATGAGCCTCAGTATTTTGGTATGTAAGAAACTTCTCTAATACACACATTTGCTAAGGTAGTTCTGTTTCTCAATTAAAAGTGTTATTCATGAGTTTCAGGATTTTGGTATGTAAGAAACTTCTTTATGTACACGAGTTTTTGAGTTTTTTGCCTTGTGGTTCTTGTGAAACTATAAAACACTCATTATACACATTTCTTGTAATGCCTTTTCTTTCCTAATATAGAGTGCGTTTCATCCATTTTCGAAATTTTTTGTTGGTAACAAGCTCAAAAACACATAAAAATATATCTTTTTGGTAATGTTATTCTATTTCTTCATATTGGTTGGTTTGCATCCGTTTTAGCGTTTTTCTACATAAATCACTGAAAAGACACGTTTTCAGTAATATTGTTGAAATTGCTGAAAAAAAAACACTCAAAAGACAGGTTTCTCGTAAATTCGAGTAATTTCTCCATATAGGTGGCTTTGCATGCACTTCAGGGTTTTGAACATAACTCCGGAAAAAAGCTAAGATTATTTTTTTCATAATGATTTTTTTTTACAAAATTTCCCTGCATTTTTCCAGAATTTGGTATCTCGGTACCTATGAAGATGAATAACAATTTTTTTTTTCTCTATAAAGTATTATTTGTGAATTTTAGCTTTTTGGTAATTAAGGAACTTAAAAACACTCATAATACATGATTTTCGTAATGTCCTTTTCTTATACAAACATGGGTTCTTTACATGTATTTAAGCGTTTTTATAGGTAACATGATCAAAAACACTCAAAATACATATTTTTGGTAATGTTTCTCCATAAAGGGTGTTTTTACATGCGTTTTAGCGTTTTGGTATGTAAGGAGTTAAAAAAAAAGTTCTTCGTAAAAGTTGGTTTTATTCCCAAGTAATGTGATTGTTCTGCTTTTTAGTGCTTTGTTGCTTCACGCTTAAAAACACTCAAAAGACATTTTTCTGGTAATGTCATTTTTTTTCCAACATAAAGCTAGTTTCGCATGTAATTTGGCAATTTCGTAACTATGAATGTGAAAAACTCAAAATACACAATTTGGTAGGGTAGTTCTGTTTCTCGATTAAAAGTGTTTTTTATGCATTTCATCATTTTTGTATGTAAGAAACTTCTCTATATACACAAGTTTTTGCGTTTATTGCCCTGTGGTTCTTGTTAAACTATAAAACACTAATTATACACGTTTCTCGTAATGTTCTTTTGTTTCCTAATATAGAGTGTTTTCCATCCATTTTTGCATTTTTTGTAGGTAACAAGCATAAAAACACTCAAAATGTATCTTTTTGGTAATGTTATTCTATTTCTTCACATTGGTTGGTTTGCATCTGTTTTAGCTTTTTTCTTCGTAAATCTCTGAAAAGACTCGTTTTCAGTAATTTTGTTCAAATTAATTCTCGTACAGGTTTCTGGTAAAATTGTGTAATTTTCCCATATTGGTGGCTTTGCATGCACCTTAGGAAAAAAGCTAAAATTATTTTTTTATATAATTTTTTTTTTCTTTACCTAATTTCCCTGAATTTTGCCAGAATTTTGGCATCTCGGTACCTATGAAGATGAAAAACAAAACAAAAAAAATTTGTATTCATTTATTTATTTTTTTTCTCTATAAAGTGTGTTATTTGTGTGTTTTAGCTTTTTGGTACTTAAGAAACCTAAAAACTCTCATAATATACAATTTTCGAAATATCCTTTCGTTTCACAAACATAAGGTTCTTTGCATGTATTTTAGCGTTTTTATAGCTAACATGATCAAAAATACTTAAAATTCATGCTTTTGGTAATGTTATTTTGTTTTTCCATAAAGGGTGTTTTGCATGCGTTTTAGCGTTTTGTTATATAAGGAGTTAAAAACACTTAAAGGCATATTTTTAGTAAAAGTTGGTTTTATTCCCACGTAATGTGATTGTTCTCCTTTTTAGTGCCTTGTTGTATATCACGCTCTGAAACACTCACAAGACACTTTTCTGGTAATGTCATTTTTTTTCCCATATAAAACTAATTTCACTTGTAATTTCGGATTTTCGTAACTAAGAATGCGAAAAACACTCAAAATACTCACATTTGGTAAGATAGTTCTGTTTCTCAATTAAAAGTCTTATTGATGAGTTTCAGCATTTTGGAATATAAGAAACTTCTTTATATACACGAGTTTTTGCGTTTTTTGCCTTGTGGTTCTTGTGAAATTATAAAACACTCATTATACACGTTTCTTGTAATGTCCTTTTGCTTCCCAATATAGAGTGCTTTCCATCCATTTTCGCGTTTTTTGTAGGTAACAATTTCAAAAACACTCAAAATATACCTTTTTGGTAATGTTATTCTATTTTTTCATTTTGGTTGGTTTGCATCCGTTTTAGCGTTATTGTACGTAAAACTCCGAAAAGACACGTTTTCAGTAATTGTGTGTTGGATTCCCATATAGATTGACTTCCTTGGGTTTTATCGTGTTGGTTCCTAACATGCTGAAAAACACTCATAAGACAGTTTTTTGGCAAAGAGGTTTAATTTTTCCATATAGGTGGCTTTGCATGCACTTTAGGGGTTTGGTACATAACAGTCCGAAAAAAAAAAGCTAAATTTAACTTTTTTGATAATGTTCTTATTTCATATAATTTCCTGAACTTTGAACGAATTTTGGCACCTCGTTACCTGTGAATATGAATAAGAATGGAAAAAAATGTATTTTTTTTATTTCTTTATTTATTTTTTCTCAATAACGAGTGTAATTTGTAGCTTTTAGCTTTTTTTTGTACTTAATGAACTTAAAAACACTCATAATACACTTTTCTCGTAATGTCCTTTCGTTCCCAAAAATAGGGTTGTTTGCATGTACTTAAGCGTTTTTATTGGTAACATGATCAAAAACACTCAAAAAACATGTTTTTGGTAATGTTATTCTGTTTCACAATATAGTGTATTTTGCATGCGTTTTAGTGTTTTGATATATAAGGAGCTCAAAAACACTTATAAGCAAGTCCTTATTAAAAATTGGTTTTATTCCAATGTAATATCATTGCCCTGCTTTTTAGTGCTTTATTACCTAACACGCTCAAAAACACTCAACAGACATTTTTCTGGTAATGTTATTTTTTTCCCACATAAAGCTGGTTTCGCATGGAATTTGGGGTTTTGGTAACTAAGAATGTGAAAAGAACTCAAAATACACACTTTTAGTAAGATTGTTCTGTTTCTCAATTAAGAGTGTTGTTTATGAGTTTCAGCATTTTGGTATCTAGGAAACTTCTTCATATACACTAGTTTTTGCATTTTTTGCCTTGTGGTTCTTTTGAACTATTAAACACTCATTATACACTTTTCTGGCAATGTCCTTTTCTTTCCCATTATAGAGTGCTTTACATCAATTTTCGTGTTTTTTTTATAGGTAACAAGCTCAAAATATACCTTTTTGGTAATGTTTTTCTATTTCTTTATATTGCTTTGTTTGCATCCGTTTTAGCGTTTTTCTATGTAAAACACTGAGAAGACAAGTTTTCAGTAACTTTTTTTTTTTAATTCCCATATAGAGTGACTTCCTTATTATTTATTGCTGAAGAACACTCAAAAGAGAGATTTCTGATAAGGTCGTTTAATTTCCTCATATAGGAGGCTTTGCATGCACTTTAGTGTTTGGTACATAAGTCCCCCCCCAAAAAAAGCTAAAATTAACTTTTTTGATAATATTCTTTTATCATATAATTGCGCTGAATTTTTACCAGAATTTTGGCATCTCGGTACCTATGAAGATAAATAAAAAAAAAAACTATTTTTTTTTTATTTATTTATTTTTTTTTTCTCAATGAAGAGTGTTATTAATTTTATGGGATTTACCTTTTTGGTACTTAAGGAACTTAAAAACACTCATAATACGCGTTTCTTGTAATGTCCTTTCGTTTCCCAAACAAAAGGTTCTTTGCATATATTTAAGCGTTTTTATAGATAACATGATCAAAAACACTCAAAATACTAGGTTTTGGTAATGTTATTCTGTTTCTCCATAAAGTGTGTTTTGCATGCGTTTTAGCAGTTTTGTATATAAGGAGCTCAAAAACAGTTATGGCAAGTTCTTGGTAAAAAATGATTTTATTCCAATGTAATGTGATTGCCCTGCTTTTGAGTGGTTTATTACCTATCACGCTGAAAAACACGCAAAAGACACTTTTCTGGTAAATTCTTTTTTTTTCCCCACAAAGCTATTTTCGCATGTAATTTGGGGTTTTTGGTAACTAAGAATTTGAAAAACACTTAAATTCTACGCATTTAGTAAGGTTGTTCTGTTTCTCAATTAAAAGTGTTATTCATTTTGGTATCTAGGAAATCTCTCCATATACACGAGTTTTTGCGTTGTTTGCTTTGTGGTTCTTTTGAACTATAAAACACTCATTATACACTCTTCTTGCAATGTCCTCTTGTTTCCCAATATAGAGTGCTTTGCATCAATTTTCGCGTTTTTGTAGGTAAAAAGATCAAAAACACTCAAAATATACCTTTTTGGAAACGTTTTACTATTTCTTGATATTGGTTGGTTTGCATCCGTTTTAACGTTTTTCTACGTAAAACACTGAGAAGACACGTTTTCTGTAACTTTGTTTTGGATTACCATATAGAGTAAGTTTCTTATTATTTATCGTCTCGGTGCCTAACATGCTAATTAACACACAAAACACAGATTTCTGGTAAGATATTTAAATTTGCTCAATTTATTTAACTTTGCATGCACTTTAGTGTTTGGTACATAAGTCCGAGCAAAAAAAGCTGAAATTAACTTTTTTGATAATATTCTTTTATCACATAATTGCCCTGAATTTTCCCAGAATTTTGTCATCTCCGTACCTATGAAAATGAATAAAAAAAAAAAATCATATTTATTTTATTTTTTTATTATTTATTTTTTAAATGAAGAGTGTTATTTGTGGGTTTTAGCTTTTTGGTACTAAAGGAACTTAAAAAAACATTCATAATACATGTTTCTCGTAATGTCCTTTCGTTTCCCAAATATAAGGTTCTTTGCATGTATTTAAGCGTTTTTATAAATAACATGATCAAAAACACTGAAAATACATGTATTTGGTAATGTTTTTCTGTTTCTCCATAAAATGTATTTTGCATGCGTTTTAGAGTTTTGGTATATAAGGAGCTCAAAAACACTTAAAGGCATGTTCTTGGTAAAATTTGGTTTTATTCCCATGTAATGTGATTGCCCTGGCTTTTAGTGCTTTATTTTCATAACACGCTCAAAAAATACTAAAAAAACATGCAAAGCCTCCCATATGAGGAAATTAAAGATCTTACCAGAAATCTGTCTTTTGAGTGTTTTTCAGCTTGTTAGGCACAAAAAAGATAAATAATAAGGAATTCACTCTATGTGGGAATCCAAAAAAAATTACTGAAAATGTGTCTACGTAGAAAAACGTAGAAAACGTAGAACACGTAGAAAACGTAGAAAAACGTTGAAATTGATGCAAACCAACCAATATCAAGAAGCAGAAAAACATTACCAAAAATGTATATTTTGAGTGTTTTTGAGCTTGTTACCTACAAAAAAAAAAAAAACGCAAAAAATTGATACAAAGCACTTTATATTGGGAAACAAAGGGACATTGCGAGAAAAGTGTATAATGAATGTTTTATAGTTCAAAAAAACACAAGGCAAGAAACGCAAAAACTCGTGTATATGGAGAAGTTTCCTAGATACCAAAATGCTGAAACTCATGAATAACACTCTTAATTGAGAAACAGAACAACCTTACTAAATGCGTGTCAAAAACACTAAAAGGCAAGTCCTTCGTAAAAGTTAGTTTTATTTCCATGTAATGTGATTGCTCTGCTTTTTAGTGCTTTATTGCCTAACAGTCTCAAAAACACTCAAAGTCACTTTTTTGGTAATGTCATTTTCCCATATAAAGCTAGTTTCGCATGGAATTTGGGATTCTGGTAACTAAGAATGTAAAAAAAAAAACACTCAAAATACACGCATTCAGTAAGGTTGCTCTGTTTCTTGATTAAGAAAGTTATTCATGAGTTTCAGGATTTTGGTATCTTGGAAACTTTTCCACACATACGAGTTTTTGCGTTTTTTGCCTTGTGATTCTGGTGAAACTATAAAACACTCATTATACACGTTTTTCGTTATGTCCTTTTTTTTCCTAATATACAGTGCTTTCCATCCATTTTTGTGTGTTTTTTTTTTTTATGTAACAAGATCAAAAACACACAAAATATACTTTTCTGGTAATATTATTCTATTTTTTTTTCATATTGGTTGGTTTGCATCCGTTTTAGCGTGTTTCTACGTAAATCTTTTAAAAGACACGTTTTCAATAATTTTGTTTTGGATTTCCATATAGAGTGACTTTCATATTATCTATCGTTTTGGTACCTAACATGCGAAAAAAAAACACTCAAAAGACAGGTTTCTTGTAAAGTCGTTAAATTTTCCGAAATAGGTGGCTTTGCATACACTTTATGGTTTGGTACATAACTCCGAAAAAAGGTAAAATTATCTTTTTCGATAATGTTCTTTTTTCCACATAATTTCCCTGAATTTTGACAGAATTTTGGTATCTTGGTACCTATGAACATCAATAACAAAAAAATAAAAATGCTATTTTTTTTTCTCTATAAAGAGTGTTATTTGTAGGTTTTAACGTTTTGGTACTTAAGGAACTTAAAAACATTCATAATACACATTTCTCGTAATGTCCTTTCGTTTCCCAAATATAGGGATCTTTGCATGTATTTAAGTGTTTTTATAGGTAACATGATAAAAAAACACTCAAAAACACTTGTTTTCAGATAATGTTATTCTGCTTCTCCATAAAGGAGTCTTTTGCATGCGTTTTAGCGATTTGTTATGTAAGGAGCTGAAAAACACTTCAAGGCAAGTTCTTGGTAAAAGTTGGTTTTATTCCAATGTAATATAATTGCCCTGCTTTTTAGTGCTTTATTGCCTAACACGTTCAAAAACACTCAAAAGACACTTCTGGTAATGTCAGTTTTTTTTCACACATAAAGCTAGTTTCGCATGTTATTTGGGGTTTTGCTAAGAATGTGAAAAAACACTCAAAATACACGCATTTGGTAATGTTGTTCTGTTTCTCAATTAAGATTGTTATTCATGAGTTTCAGCAATTTGGTATCTAAGAAACTTCTTTATATACACGAGTTTTTGCGTTTTTTGCCTTGTGGTTCTTGTGAACCACAAGTTTTTTGCCGGAAAATAATAAGACACTCATTATACACGTTTCTCGTAATGTACTTTTCTTTCCCAATAGGATTGTTCGCGAAAATTCGCGAAAATGGATGCTTTACATCCATTTTCGCGTTTTTTGTTCAAAGCTCAAAAACACTCAAGATATACCTTTTTGGTCATGTTATTCTATTTCTTCATATTGGTTGGTTTGCATCCGTTTTAGCGTTTTTCTACGTAAAACAACGAAAAGACACGTTTTCAGTCATTTTGTTTCCGATTCCCAAAGAATATTGCCAGAATTTTGGCATCTTACTACCTAATGAAGATGAATAAAAAAAAAATTATTTTATTTTTTTCTCTATAGTGTTAATTGTGAGTTTTAGCTTTTTTGGTACTTAAGGAACTTAAAAACACTCATAATACACGTTTCTCGTAATGTCCTTTCGTTTCCCAAACATAAGGTTCTTTGCATGTATTTAAGCGTTTTTATAAATAACATGATCAAAAACACTCAAATTACATGTTTTTGCTAATGTCTCTCCATAAAGGTTGTTTTGCATGCGTTTTAGTTTTTCGGTATGTATGGAGTTACAAAAAACACTTAAAGGCAAGTTCTTCGTAAAAGTTGGTTTTATTCCCATGTAATGTGATTGTTCTGCTTTTTAGTGCTTTGTTGCACATCACGCTCAAAAACACTCAAAACACACTTTTCTGGTAATATCATTTTTTTTCCCCACATAAAGCTAGTTTCGCATGTAATTTGGGATTTTCGTAACTAAGAATGTGAAATACACTCAAAATACACACATTTGGTAAGGTAGTCCTGTCTTTCTATTAAAAGTGTTATTCATGCATTTCAGCATATTGGTATGTAAGAAACTTCTCTATATACACGAGTTTTTGCGTTTTTTGCCTTGTGGTTCCTGTGAAATTATAAAACACTCATTATACAAGTTTCTCATAATGTTCTTTTGTTTCCCAATATAGAGTGCTTTCCATCCATTTTCGCATTTTTTGTAGGTAACAAGCTGAAAAACTCTCAAAATATATCTTTTTCGTAATGTTATTTTATTTCTTCATATTGGTTGGTTTGTTTTTGTTTTAGCGTTTTTCTTCGTAAATCACTGAAAAGACACGTTTTCAGTAATATTGTTGAAATTGCTGAAAAACACTCAAAAGACAGATTTCTGGTAAAGTCGTGTAATTTCCCCATATAGGTGGCTTTGCATGCACTTCTGGGTTTGGTACATAATTCCGGAAAAAAGTTAAATTTTTTTTATAATGTTTTTTTTTTACATAATTTCGCTGAATTTTGCCTGAATTTTGGCATCTTCATACCTATGTAGATGAATAAAAAAAAATCTATTTTTTTAGTTATTTATTTTTTCTCTCTTTCTGGGTTTTAGTTTTTTGGTACTTAAGGAACTTAAAAATAATCATAATACACGATTTTCGTAATGTCCTTTCGTTTAACAGACATATGGTTCTTTGCATGTATTTAAGCGTTTTTATAGGTAACATGATCAAAAACACAAAATGTTTTGGTATTGTTATTCGGTTTCTCCATAAAGGGTGTTTTGCATGCGTTTTAGCGTTTTGGTATGTAAGGAGTTAAAAACACTTAAAGGCAAGTTCTTCGTAGAAGTTGGTTTTATTCCTATTTAATGTGATTATTCTGCTTTTTAGTGCTTTGTTACATATCACACTCAAAAACACTCAAAAGACACTTTTTAGATAATGTTATTTTTTTCCCACATAAGGCTAGTTTCACATGTAATTTGGTATTTATGTAACTAAGAATGTGAAAAACACTCAAAATACACACATTTGGTAAGGTAATTCTGTTTTTCCATTAAAAGTGTTATTCATGAGTTTTAGCGTTTTGGTATATAAGAAACTTCTCTATATACACGAGTTTTTGCGTTTTTTGTCTTGTGGTTCTTGTGAAACTATAAAACAAACATTACACATGTTTCTCTAAATGTCCTTTTGCTTCCTAATATAGAGCTTCCCAATATATATGCTTTCCAAATATATGCGCGTTTTTTTGTAGGTAAAAAGCTCAAAAACACCTTTTGGTAATGTTATTCTATTTCTTTATATTTGTTGGTTTGCATCCGTTTTAGCGTTTTTCTACGTAAAACACTGAAAAGACACGTCTTCAGTAATTTTGTTTTTTGATTCACATATTGACTGACTTCAATATTATTTATCGTTTTGGTGCCTAACATGCTGAAAAACACTGAAAAGACAGGTTTCTGGTAAAGTCGTTTAACTTCCTTATGGAGGTGGCATGCACTTTAGAGTTTGGTACATAACAAAAAAGAGCTATAATTAACTTTTTTGAATAATGTTCTTTTTTCCAGATAAATTCCCTGAATTTTGGCAGAATATTGGCATCTTGGTAAAAATGAAAATCAATATAAAAAAAAGCTATTTTTATTAATTTATTATTTTTCTCTATAAAGAGTGTAATTTTTGGGTTTTAACGTTTTGGTACTTAAGGAACTTAAAAACGGACCTAATACACGTTTCTCGTAATGTCCTTTCGTTTTCCAAACATAGGGTTCTTTGCATGTATTTAAGCGTTTTTGTAGGTAGCATGATCAAAAACACTTAAAACACATGTTTTTAGTAATGTTATTCTGCATCTCCATAAAGTAGTTTTTTGCATGCGTTTTAGCGTTTTGGTTTGTAAGGTCAAAAACACTTCAAGGCAAGTTCTTGGTAAAAGTTGGTTTTATTCCCATGTAATATGTTTTGCCCTGTTTTTTTTTTTTTTTGTGATTAATTGTCTAACATGCTCAAAAACACTCAAAAGACACTTCTAATAATGTCATTTTTTTCCAACATAGTTTTGCGTGCTCTTTCGGGTTTTTCTAACTATGTGAAAAACAATCAAAATACACGCATTTGGTAAGGTTGTTCTGTTTCTCAATTAATATTGTTATTCAAGAGTTTAAGCATTTTGGTATCCAAGAAACTTCTTTATATACACGAGTTTTTGCGTTTTTTGCCTTGTGGTTCTTGTGAACCACAAGTTCTTTTGCTCAAAAATAATAAAACACTCATTATACAAGTTTCTCGTAATGTCCTTTTGTTTCCCAATAGGGAGTGCTTTGCATCCATTTTCGCGTTTTTTGTAGGTAACAAGCTCAAAAACACTCAAAATGTACCTTTTTGGTAATGTTATTTTATTTCTTCCTATTGGTTGGTTTGCATCCGTTTTAGCGTTTTTCTACGTAAAACACCGAAAAGACACGTTTTCAGTAATTTTGTTTTAGATTTCCATATAGAGTAACTTGCATGTTATTTACCGTTATGGTGCCTAACAAGTTGAAAAACACTCATAAGGCAGTTTTCTGGCAAAGACGTTTAATTTCCCCATATAGGTGGCTTTGCATGCACTTTAGGGTTTGGTACATAACAGTACGAAAAAAAAGCTAAATTTAACTTTTTTGATAATGTTCTTATTTCACATAATTTCCTGAATTTTGCCCAAATTTTGGCATCTCGGTACCTGTCAAGATGAAAAAGAAAGAAAAAAATATCTTATTATTTTATTTACTTTTTTTTTCTCAATAAAGAGTGTTATTTGTGGCTTTTAGCTTTTTGATAAATAATCTTAAAAACACTCGTAATAAACGTTTCTCGCAATGTCCTTTAATTTCCTAAAAATAGGGTTCTTTGCATGTATTTAAGCGTTTTTATTGGTAACATGATCAAAAACACTCAAAATATATGTTTTTGGTAATGCTATTCTCTTTCTCCATAAAGTGTGTTTTGCATGCGTTTTAGCGCAAAACACTTAAAGGCAATTTCTTGGTAAAAAATTATTTTATTGCCATGTAAAGTGATTCCCATGCTTTTTAGTGCTTTATTGCCTATCAAGCTCAAAAACACTTAAAAGACACTTTTCTGGTAATGTCATTTTTTTCCCACATAAAGCTGGTTTCGCATGCAATTTGGGATTTTGGTAACTAAGAATGTGAAAAGCACTCAAAATACACGCATTTAGTAAAGTTGTTCTGTTTCTCAATTAAGAGTGTTATTCAGGAGTTTCAGCATTTTGGTATCTAGGAAACTTCTCCATATACACTAGTTTTTGCGTTTTTTTGCCTTGTGGTTCTTTTAAACTATAAACATTCATTATACACTTTTCTTGCAATGTCCCTTTGTTTTCCAATATAGAGTGCTTTGTATCAATTTTCGCGTTTTTTTTTTTAGGTAACAACCTCGAAAACACTCAAAATATACCTTTTTGGTAATGTTTTTCTACTTCTTGATATTTGTTGGTTTCCATCCGTTTTAGCGTTTTTCTACGTAAAACACTGAGAAGACACGTTTCCAGTAATTTTGTTTTGGTTAGCCATATAGAGTGAGTTCCATATTATTTATCGTTTTGGTGCCTAACATGCTGAAAAACACTCAAAACACAGATTTCTGGTAAGGTCGTTTAATTTCCTCATATGGGAGGCTTTGAGTGCACTTTAGTGTTTCGTACATAACAGTCCGAAAAAAAGCTAATATCAACTTTTTTTTTATAATATTCTCTTATCATATAATTGCACTAATTTGGTGAATAACTAATAACTAATAACTAATAACTAATGAAGGTGAATAACAACAAAAGAAAAGAAAAACCTTTCATTTTTTTTATTTTTTATTTTTTTTCTAAATAACGAATGTTATTTTTGGGTTTTAGCTTTTTGGTAGTTAAGGAACTTAAAAACACTCATAATACACGTTTCTCGTAATGTCCTTACGTTTCCCAAACATAAGGTTCTTTGCATGTATTTAAGCGTTTTTATAGATAACATTATCAAAAACACTCAAAATACATCTTTTTGGTAATGGTTCTGGTTCTCCATTTTGTTTGCTTGTTTTGCATGCGTTTTAGCGGTTTAGTATATAAGGAGCTCAAAAACACTTAAAGGAAAATTCTTGATAAAAACTGGTTTTATTGAAATGTAATGTGATTGCCCTGCTTTTTAGTGCTTTATTGCCTATCAGGCTCAAAAACACTCAAAAGACATTTTTCTCCTAATGTCATTTTCTTCTCACATAAAGCTGGTTTCGCATGCAATTTAAGGTTTTTGTAACTAAGAATGTGAAAAGCTCTCAAAATACACGCATTTAGTAAGGTTGTTCTGTTTCTTAATTTGGAATGTTATTCATGAGTTTAAGCATTTTGGTATCTAAGAATCACATTCATATCCGCAAATTTTTTGCAGATATATCATATCTCCATATCCGCAAATTTTTTGCGTTTCTTGCCTTTTGGTTCTTTTGAACTATAAAACACTCAATATGCAATGTCCATTTATTTCCTGATATAGAGTGCTTTGCATCAATTTTTTGCTTTTTTTTTGTAGGTAATAAGCTCAAAAACACTCAAAATATACCTTTTTGGTAATGTTTTTTTTTATTTTTTATATTGGTTAGTTTGCATCCGTTTTAACGTATTTCTACGTAAAACACTGAGAAGACACGTTTTCAGTAGTTTTTTTCCCATATAAAAGTGATTCCCATATAAAGTGAGTTATTTATTTATCGTTTTTGTGCCTAAAATTCTGAAAAACACTTAAAAGACAGATTTCTTTAAAGGTTCGTTTAATTTCCTCATATAGGAGGCTTTGCATGCACTTTAGGGTTTGGTACATAACAGTTTGAAAAAAAAAGCTGAAATTAACTTTTTTGATAATATTCTTTTATCACATAATTGCCCTGAATTTTCCGAGAATTTTGGCATCTCGGTACCTATGAATATGAATTAAAAAAAAAAAATTCCTATTTATTTTATTTATTTATTTTTTTCTAAATAAAGAGTGTTTTTTGTGGGTTTTAGCTTTTTGGTACTTAAGGAACTTAAAAAAACACTCATAATACACGTTTCTTGTAATGTCCTTTTGCTTCCCAAACATAATGTTATTTGCGTGTACTTTAGCGTTTTTATAGATAACATGATCAAAAAACACTGAAAATACATGTTTTTGGTAATGTTATTCTGTTTCTCCATAAAGTTTGTTTTGCATGCGTTTTAGCGGTTTGGTATATAAGGGGATAAAAAACACTTAAAGGCAAATTCTTCGTAAAGGTTGGTTTTATTCCCATTTAATGTGATCGTTCTGCTTTTTAGTGCTTTGTTGCATATCACGCTGAAAAAACACTCAAAAGACACTTTTCTGGTAATGTCATTTTTTTTCCCAAATGATGGTAGTTTCGCATGTAATTTGGCATTTTCGTAACTAAGAATGTGAAAAAACACTCAAAATACTCAATTTGGTAAGGTAGTTCTGTTAATCGATTAAAAGTGTTATTCATGCATTTATTCATTTTGGTATGTAAAAAATTTCTCTATATACACGAGTTTTTGCGTTTATTGCTTTGTGATTCTTTTAAAACTATAAAACACTCATTATACACGTTTCTGGTAATGTCCTTTTGTTTCCTAATATAGAGTGCTTTACATCGATTTTTTGCATTTTTTGTAGGTAACAAGCTCAAAAACATTCAAAATATATCTTTTTGGTAATGTTATTCTATTTCTTCATATAGGATGGTTTCTATCCGCTTTAGCATTTTTCTATGTAAAACACTGAAAAGACACGTTTTCAGTAATTTTCTTTTGGATTCACATATTGACAGACTAACATGCTGAAAAACACTGAAAAGACAGGTTTCTGGTAAAGTCCTTTAACTTCCTTATATAGGTGGCTTTGCATGCATTTTAGGGTTTGGTAGATAACAATCCGAAAAAAAGCATAATTAACTTCTATGATAATATTCTTTTTTCCACATAAATTCCTTGAATTTTGGCAGAATTTTAGCATCTCGCTTTCTGTAAAGATGAATAACCAAAAAAAAAAAAAATCCCATTTTTTTATTTATTTATTTTTCTAAAGAGTGTTATTTGTGGGTTTTAGCTTTTTGGTACTGAAGGAAATTAAAAATCACTCATAATACACGTTTCTCGTAATGTTCTTTCGTTTCCCAAAAATAAAGTTCTTTACATGTATTTAAGCGTTTTTATACATAACATCATCAAAAACACTCAAAATACATGTATTTTGTAATGTTGTTCTGTTTCTCCATAAAATATATTTTGCATGCGTTTTAGCGTTTTGGTACGTAAGGAGCTCAAAAACACTTAAAGGTAAGATCTTGGTAAAATTTGGTTTTATTCCCATGTAATGTGATTGCCCTGGCATTTAGGGCTTTATTGCGTAACACGCTCACAAACACTTAAAAGACATGCAAAGCCTCCCATATGAGGAAATTAAAGACCTAACAAGAAATATGTCTTTTCAGTGTTTTTCAGCATATTAGGCACTAAAACGATAAATAATAAAGAACTCACTCTATGTGGGAATCCAAAAGAAAATTACTGAAAACGTGTCTTCTAAGTGTTTTACGTAGAAAAACGCTAAAACTGATACAAACCAACCAATATCAAGAAGCAGAATAACATTACCAAAAATGTATATTTTGAGTGTTTTTGAGCTTGTTTAATACAAAAAAAAAACGCGAAAATTGATACAAAGCACTCTATATTGGGAAAGAAAGGGACATTGCGAGAAAAGTGTATAATGAATGTTTTATAGTTCAAAAAAACCACAAGGCAAAAAACGCAAAAACTCGTGTATATGCTGAAACTCTTGAATAACACTCTTAATTGAGAAACAGAGCAACCTTACTAAATGCGTGTCAAAAACACTAAAAGGCAAGTTCTTCGTAAAAGTTGGTTTTATTCCCATGTAATGTGATTGCCCTGCTTTTTAGTGCTTTATTGCCTAACACGCTCAAAAACACTCAAAGACACTTTTCTGATAATGTCATTTTTTTCCTACATGAAGCTAGTTTCGCATGGAATTTAGGGTTTTGGTAACTAAGAATGTAAAATAACACTCAAAATACACGCATTTAGCAAGGTTGTTCTGTTTCTTGATTAAGAGTGTTATTCATGAGTTTCAGTATTTTGGTATCTTAGAAACTTCTCCATATAGTCGAGTTTTTGCGTTTTTTGGCTTGTGATTCTGGTGAAACTATAAAAAATTCTTTATACACGTTTCTCGTTATCCGTTTTAGCGTTTTTCTACGTAAAACACTGAGAAGACACGTTTTCAGTAATTTTGTTTTGCATCCCCATGTAAAGATGAGTTCCTTATTATTTATCGTTTTGGTGCTTAACATGCTAAAAAAAACACTCAAAACACAGATATCTGGTAAGGTCGTTAAATTTCTTCATATAGGAGGCTTTGCATGCACTTTAGGGTTTGGTACATAACAGTTCGAAAAAAAAAAGCTGAAATTAACTTTTTTTATAATATTCTTTTATCATACGATTCCCCTGAATTTTCCCAGAATTTTGGCATCTCGGTACTATGAAGATGAATAACAAAAAAAAAAAAAAATCCAATATTTTATTATTTTTTTATTTTTTTTATTTTCTAAATAAAGAGTGTTATTTGTGGGTTTTAGCTTTTTGGTACTTAAAGAACTTAAAAAAAACACTCATAATACACATTTCTCGTAATGTCCTTTTGTTTCCCAAACATAATGTTCTTTGCATGTACTTTAGCGTTATATATGTTATATATATTATATATATGTTTTGTTATATATGTTATATATATATGTTATATATATATAACAATATATATATTGTTATATATGTTATATATATGTTTTGTTATATATGTTTTCGGTAATGTTATTCTGTTTCTCCATAAAGTTTGTTTTGCATGCGTTTTAGCGGTTTGCTATATAAGGAGCTCAAAAACACTTAAAGGCAAGTTTTTGGTATAAAATTGGTGTTATTCTAATGTAATTTCATTGCTGTGCTTTTTAGTGATTTATTGCCTATCACGCTCAAAAACCCTTAAAAGACACTTTTCTGGTAATGTCATTTTTTTTTCTCACATAAAGGTGGTTTCGCATGTAATTTGGGGTTTTGATAACTAAGAATGTGAAAAACACGCAAAATACACGCGTTTAGTAAGGTTGTTCTGTTTCTCAGTTAAGAGTGTTATTCATGAGTTCCAGCATTTTGGTAATTAGGAACATTCTCCATATACACGAGTTTTTGTGTTTTTTGCCTTTTGGTTCGTTTGAACTATAAAAAACTCATTATACACTTTTCTTGAAAAGTCCTTTTGTTTTCTTATGTAGAGTGCTTTGCATCAATTTTCCCGTTTCTTTGTAGGTAACAATTACATAACACTCAAAATATACCTTTTTGGTAATGTTTTTTCTGTTTGTTGATATTGGTTGGTTTGCATCCGTTTCAGCGTTTTTCTACGTAAAACACTGAAAAGACAGGTTTTCAGCAATTTTGTTTTGGATTCTGATATAGGGTGAAATCCTTATTATTTATCGTTTTGGTGCCTAACATGCTGAAAAACACTCAAAAAACAGATTTCTGGTAAGGTCGTTTAATTTCCTCATATAGGAGTCTTTGGATGCACTTTAGGGTTTGGTATATAACAATCCAAAAAAAAAAGCTAAAATTAACTTTTTTGATAATTTTCTTTTATTATATAATAGCCCTGAATTTTCCCAGAATTTTGGAATCTCGTTACCTATGAAGATGAATAACAAAAAAAAAAATCGTATTTTTTTATTTTCTTACTTTTTTTTCTAAATAAAGAGTGTTATTTGTGGGTTTTATCTTTTTGGTACTTTAGGAACTTAAAAACACTTATAATATACATTTCTCGTAATGTCCTTTCGTTTCGCAAACATAAGGTTCTTTATATGTATTTAAGCGTTTTTATAGATAACATGATCAAAACCAAAAAAATATGTTTTTGGTAATTTTATTCTGTTTCTCCATAAAAGATGTTTTGCATGCATTTTAGCGTTTTGGTATGTAATGAGCTCAAAAACACTTAAAGGCAAGTTCTTGGTAAAAGTTGTTTTTATTCCCATGTAATGTTATTACCCTGCTTTTTAGTGCTTTATTGCCTAACACGCTCAAAACACTCAAAAGACACTTTTCTGGTAATATCATTTATTTCCCACATAAAGCTAGTTTTGCATGAAATTTGGGAATTTGGTAACTAAGAATGTGAAAAAAACTCAAAACACAGCCATTAATAAGGTTTTTCTATTTCTTAATTAAAAGTGTTATTCATGAGTTTCAGCATTTTGGTATGTAAGAAACTTTTCAAATACACACATTTGGTAAGGTATTTTTGTTTCAAAATTAAAAGTGTTATTCATGAGTTTCATCTTTTTGGTATGTAAGAATCTTCTTTATGTTCACGAGTTTTTTAGTTTTTTACCTTGTGGTTCTTGTCAAACAATAAAACACTCATACACGTTTCTCGTAATGTCCTTTTCTTTGGCAATATCAAGTGCTTTCCATCCATTTTTTGCTTTTTTTTGTAAGTAACAAGATCAAAAACACATCAAAATATATCTTTTTGGTAATGTTATTCTATTTCTTCTTATTGATTGGTTTACATCCATTTTAGCGTTTTTTTTTTAAGTAAATCACTGAAAAGACACGTTTTCAGTCATATTGTTGAAATTGCTGAAAACACTCAAAAGACAGGTTTCTGGTAAAGTCGTGTAATTTCCCCATATAGGTGGATTTGCATGCACTTCAGGGTTGGTACATAACTCCAGAAAAGGCTAAAATTATTATTTTTATAAAGATTTTTTTTACAAAATTTCTATGAATTTTACCAGAATTTTGGCATCTCGGTACCTATGAAGATGAATAACAAAAAAATTTTTTTTTTTCTCTTTATAAAGTGTTATTTATGGGTTTTAGCTTTTTGGTACTGAAGGAACTTAAAAACACTCATAATACACGATTTTCGTAATGTCCTTTTGTTATACAAACATAGGGTCCTTTACATGTATTTAAGCGTTTTTATAGGTTACATGATAAAAAAAAACTCAAAATACTTGTTTTTGGTAATGTTATTCTGTTTCTCCATAAAGAGTGTTTTCTATGCGTTTTAGCGATTTGGTATGTAAGGAGTTAAAAAACACTTAAAGGCAAGTTCTTCGTAAAAGTTGGTTTTATTCCCATGTAATGTGATTGTTCTGCTTTTTAGTGCTTTGTTCCATATCACGCTCAAAAACACTGAAAAAACACTTTTTTGGTAATGTCATTTTTTTTTTCCACATAAAAGTAGTTTCGCATGTAATTTGGAATTTTCGTAACTAAGAATGTGAAAAACACTCAAAATACACACATTTGGTAAGGTAGTTCTGTTTCTCAATTAAAAGTGTTATTCATGCATTTCAGCATTTTGGTATGTAAGAAACTTCTCTATATACACGAATTTTTGTGTTTTTTGCCTTGTGGTTCGTGTGAAACTATAAAACACTCATTATACACGTTTTTCGTAATGTTCTTTTGTTTCCCAATGTAGAGTGCTTTCCATCCATTTTCGCATTTTTTGTAGGTAACAAGCTGAAAAACACTCAAAATATATATTTTTGGTAATGTTATTGTATTTCTTCATATTGGTTGGCTTGCATCCGTTTTAGCGTTTTTCTTCGTAAATCACTGAAAAGACACGTTTTCAGTAATATTGTTGAAATTGCTGGAAAAAACACTCAAAAGACAGATTTCTGGTAAAGTCGTGTAATTTCCCCATATAGGTGGCTTTGCATGCACTTCTGGGTTTGGTACATAATTCCGGAAAAAATAAAAAAAAAATTTTATAATGTGTTTTTTTACATAATTTCCCTGAATTTTGCCTGAATTTTGGCATCTTCATACCTATTTAGATGAATAACAAAAAAAAAATCTATTTTTTGTTATTTATTTTTTCTCTATTTGTGGGTTTTAGTTTTTTGGTTTTTAAGGAACTTAAAAACAATCATAATACACGAGTTTCGTAATGTCCTTTCGTTTCACAGACATAGAGTTCTTTGCATGTATTTAAGCGTTTTTATAGGTAACATGATCAAAAAACACTCAAAATAATGTAACAAAATAATGTATAAATGTAATTTGGGATTTTCGTAACTAAGAATGTGAAAAACACTCAAAATACACACATTTGGTAAGGTAGTTCAGTTTTTCAATTAAAAGTGTTATTCATGAGTTTTAGCATTTTGGTATGTAAGAAACTTCTCTATATACACGAGTTTTTGCGTTTTTTGTCTTGTGGTTCTTGTGAAACTATATAACAATCATTATACACGTTTCTCTAAATATCCTTTTTTCTTCCCAATATAGAGTGCTTTTACATCCATTTTCGCGTTTTTTTTTTTTTTTTGTAGGTATAAAAGCCCCAAAACACGTTTTGGTAATATTATTCTATTTCTTCATATTCGTTGCTTTGCATCCGTTTTAGCGTTTTTTTCTACGTAAAACGCTGAAAAGACACGTTTTCAGTAATTTTGTTTGGATTCACATATTGACTGACTTCCATATTATTTATCGGTTTGGTGCCTAACATACTGAAAAACACTGAAAAGACAGGTTTCTGGTAAAGTCGTTTAATTTCCTCATATAGGTGGCTTTGCATGCACTTTAAGGTTTGGTAAATAACAATCCGAAAAAAAAGCTATAATTAACTTTTTTTGATAATGTTCTTTTTCCACATAAATTCCCTGAATTTTGGCAGAATTTTTTATTTTTTTTTCTCTTTAAAGAGTGTTATTTGTGGCTTTTAACGTTTTGGTACTTATAGAACTTCAAAACAGTCATAATACACGTTTTTCGTAATGTCCTTTCGTTTCCCAAAGATAGGGTTCTTTGCATGTATTTGAGCGTTTTTATAGGTAACATGATGAAAACACTTAAAACACATGTTTTTTGTGATGTTTTTTTCTGCTTCTCCATAAAGGAGTGTTTTGCATGCGTTTTAGCGTTTTGGTATGTAAGGAGCTCAAAAACACATAATGGCAAGTTCTTGGTCGAAGTTGGTTTTATTCTCATGTAATGTGATTGCCCTGCTTTCTAGTGCTTTATTGCCAAACACGCTCAAAAACACTTAAAAGACACTTCTGGTAATGTCATTTTTTTCTCACATAAAGCTAGTTTCGCATGCTTTTTGGGATATTGCTAACTAACAATGTGAAAAACAATGAAAATACACGCTTTTGGTAAGATTGTTCTGTTTCTGAATTAAGATTGTTATTTATGAGTTTCAGCATTTTCGTATCTAAGAAACTTCTTTATATACACAAGTTTTTGCGCTTTTTGCCTTGTGGTTCTTGTGAACCAAAAGTTCTTTTGCTCGAAAATAATAAGACACTCATGATACACGTTTCTCGTAATGTCCTTTTCTTTCTCAATAGGGAGTGCTTTGCATCCATTTTCACCTTTTTTGTAGGTAACCAGCTCAAAAATACTGAAAATATAGTTTTTTTGTAATGTTATTCTATTTTTTTTTTTCATATTGGTTGGTTTGCATCCGTTTTAGCGTTTTTCTACGTAAAACACCGAAAAGACACGTTTTCAGTAATTTTGTTTTGGATATAGAGTGACTTCCATGTTATTTATCGTTTTGGTGCCTAGCAAGCTGAAAAACACCCATAAGACAGTTTTCTGGCAAAGACGTTTGATTTCCCTATATAGGTGGCTTTGCATGCACTTTATGGTTTGCTACATAACAGTCGAGAAAAAAAAAGCTAAAATTAACTTTTTTGATAATGTTCTTATTTCAGAAAATTTCATGAACTTTGCTTGAATTTTGACACCTCGGTACCTGTGAAGATGAATAAGAAAGAAAAAAAAATATCGTATTTATTTGTTTTTTTTTTCTCAATAGAGAATTATTTGTGGCTTTTAGCTTTTTGGTACTTAATGAATTTAAAAATACTCATAATACACGTTTCTCGTAATGTCCTTTCGTTTCCCACAAATAGGGTTCTTAGCATGTATTTAAGCGTTTTATTGGTAACATGATCAAAAACACTCAAAATACATGTTTTTGGTAATGTTATTCTGTTTCTCCATAAAGTGGGTTTTGCATGCGTTTTACCGTTTTGGTATATAAGGAGCTCAAAAACACTTAAAGGCAAGTTCTTGGTAAACATTGGTTTTATTCCCATGTAATGTTATTGCCCTTCTTTTTAGTGCTTTACTGCCTATCACGCTCAAAAACACTCAATAGACACTTTTCTGAAAATGTCGTTTTTTTTTTTTTTTTACCACACAAAGCTGGTTTCGCAATCAATTTAGGTTTTAGGTAACTAAGAATGTGGAACGCACTCAAAATACACGCATTTTGTAAGGTAATTCTGTTTCTCAATTAAAAGTGTTATTCATGAGTTTCATAATTTTTGTATCTAAGAAAATTCTCTAGGTACAGGAGTTTTTGCGTTTTTTGCCTTTTGGTTCTTGTGGAACTATAAAACACTCATTATACACGTTTCTCAGAATGTCCTTTTGTTTTGCAATACTTTGCCTCCATTTTTGCGTTTTTTTTAGGTAACTAGCTCAAAAACATTCAAAAAATACATTTTTGGTAATATTCTATTTCTTCATATTGGTTGGTTTGCATCCTTTTTAGCGTTTTTCTACGTAAAACACTGAAAAGGCACGTTTTCAGTAATTTTGTTTTGCATTCACATATTGATTGACTTCCATGTTATTATCGTTTTGGTGCCTAACATACTGGAAAACACTAAAAAAAAGGAAGGTTTCTCGTAAAGTCGTTTAATTTCTTCATGTAGGTGGATTTGCATTCACTTAAGAGTTTGCTACATAACATTCCGAAAAAAAAACTAAAATTAACTTTTTTGATAATATTTTTTATCACATAATTGCCCAGAATTTTCCCAGAATTTTGGCATCTCGGTATCTATGAAGATGAATAACAAAAAAAAAAAATTGCCGTTTTTTTTTTATATTTATTTATTTTTTCTTTATAAAGAGTGTTATTTGTGGGTTTTAGTTTTTTGGTTCTTAAGGAACTTAAAAACACGTTTCTCGTAATAAACGTTTCTCGTAATGTCCTTTCGTTTCCCAAACATAGGGTTCTTTGCATGTATTTTCGCGTTTTCATAGGTAGCATGATCAAAAACACTCAAAATACATGTTTTTGGTATTGTTTTCTAATTCTCCATAAAGTGTGTTTTGCATTCGTGTTAGCGTTTTGGTATGTAAGGAGCTCAAAAAAACTTAATGGCATATTCTTGGTAAAAGTTGGTTTCATTCCCATGTAATGTTATTGTCCTGCTTTTTAGTGCTTTATTGCCTAACACGCTCAAAAACATTCAAAGTCACTTTTCTGGTAATGTCATTTATTACCAACATAAAGCTAGTTTTACATGTAATTTGGGGTTTTGGTAAATAAGAATGTGAAAAACACTCAAAATACACGCATTTCGTAAGGTTGTTATGTTTCTCATTTAAGAGTGTTATTCATGAGTACCAGCATTTTTAGTAACTAAGAAACTTCTTCATATACGCGAGTTTTTGCGTTTTTTGCCTTGTGGTTCTTGTGAAACTATAAAACTCTCATTATTCACGTTTCTCGTAATGTCCTTTTGTTTCCCAATATATAGTGCTTTGCATCCTTTTCCGCGTTTTTTGTAGGTAACAAGATTAAAAACACTCAAAATATACCATTTTGGTAATATTCTATTTCTTCATATTTGTTGGTTTACATCCGTTTTAGCGTTTTTCTACCTAAAACACAGAAAAGACACGTTTTCAATATTTTGTTTTGGATTTTCACATAGAGTGACTTCCATATTATTTATCGTTTTGATGCCTAACAAGCTGAAAATCACTCAAAAGATAGGTTTCTGGTAAAGTCGTTTAATTTCCTCATATAGGTGGCTTTGGCACTTCAGTGGTATTTATCGTTTTGGTGCCTAACATGGTAAAAAAACACTCAAAAGACAGGTTTCTTGTAAAGTCGTTTAATTTCCATATATAGGTGGCTTTCCATGCACTTTAGGGTTTCGTACATAACAATCCGAAAAAAATCTAGAATTAAATTTTTTGATAATGTTCTTTTTTCCACATAATTTCCCTGAATTTTGCCAGAATTTTGGCATCTTGATACCTATGAAGATGAATAACAAAAAAAAAATGGTATTTTTTTTTATTAATTTATTTTTTTCTCTATAAAGAGTGTTATTTGTGGGTTTTAGGTTTTTGGTACTTGAGGAACTTAAAAACACTCATAATACACGTTTCTCATAATGTCCTTTCGTTTCCCAAATATAGGGTTTTTTGCATGTATTTAAGCGTTTTTATAGGTAACTTGATCAAAAACACTCAAAATACATGTTTTTTGTAATGTTTTTGTGTTTCTCCATAAAGGGTGTTTTGCATGCGTTTTAGCGTTTCAGTATGTAAGGAGCTCAAAATCACTTAAAGGCAAGTTCTTGGTAAAATTTGGTTTTATTTCCATGTAATGTGATTGCCTGCTTTATAGTGCTTTATTGCCTAACACGCTCAAAAACACTCAAAAGACACTCTTCTGGTAATGTCATTTTTTTTTTTTTCCACATAAAGCTAGTTTCGCATGCAATTTGGGGTTTTGGTAACTAAGAATGTGAAAAACACTCAAAATACACGCATTTGGTAAGGTTGTTCTGCATCTGAATTAAGAGTGTTATTCATGAGTTTCAGCGTTTTGGTACCTAAGAATCTCAAAAACACTCATAATGCACGTTTCTCGTAATATCGCTCTTTTCTTCATATAGGGTGCTTTGCATGGAATTTGGCATTTTTTTTTCACGTAATAGCTGAAAAACACTGAAAATACACGGTTTTGGTAATAACAACATAAGAACATAAGAAATAAGTAAATCTGCACTCAAAATACACGCATTTGTTAATGTTGTTCTGTTTCTCAATTAAGATTGTTATTCATGAGTTTCAGCATATTGGTATCTAAGAAACTTCTATATATACACGAGTTTTTGCGTTTTTTGCCTTGTGGTTCCTGTGAACCACAAGTTCTTTTACCCGAAAATAATAAGACACTCATTATACATGTTTCTCGTAATGTCCTTATCTTTCCTAATAGGGAGTGCTTTGCATCCATTTTCGCGTTTTTTGTAGGTAACAAGCTCGAAAACACTCAAAATATACCTTTTTGGTAATGTTTTTCTATTTCTTCATATTGGTTGGTTTTCATCTTTTTTAGCGTTTTTCTACGTAAAACACCGAAAAGACACGTTTTCAGTAATTTTGTTTTTTATTCCTAAAGAATATTCCCAGAATTTTGGCATCTTAGTACCTATGAAGATGAATAACAAAACCAAAGAAGAAAATTTTATTTTTTTTCTCTATAAAGTGATATTTGTGGGTTTTAGCTTTTTTGGTAGTTAACACTCATAATACACTTTTTTCGTAACGTCCTTTCTTTTCCCAAAAATAGGGTTCTTTGCATGTATTTAAGCGGTTTTATTGGTAACATGATCAAAAACACTGAAAATACATGTTTTTGGTAATGTTCTTCTGTTTCACTATTAAGTGTATTTTGCATGCGTGTTTTGGTATATAAGGAGCTCAAAAACACTTAAAGGCAAGTTCTTGGTAAAAATTCGTTTTACTCCGATATAATGTGATTGCCCTCCTTTTTAGTGTTTTATTGCCTATCACGCTCAAAAACACTCAAAAGACACTTTTCTGGTAAAGTAATATTTTTCCCAACAAATCTATTTTTGCATGCAATTTGGGGTTTTGGTAACTAAGAATGTTAAAAGCACTCAAAATACACGCATTTAGTAAGGTTGTTCTGTTTCTCAGTTAATAGTGTTATACATGAGTTTTAGCATTTTGGTATCTAGGAAACCTCTCAATATACACAAGATTTTGCGTTTTTTGCCTTGTGGTTCTTTTGAACTATAAAACACTCATTATACACTTTTCTTGCAATGTCCTTTTGTTTCCCAATATAGAATGCTTTGCATCAATTTTCGCGTTTTTTATAGGTACCAAGCTCAAAAACATTCAAAATATACGTTTTTAGTAACGTCTTTCTATTTCTTGATATTCGTTGCTTTGCATCCGTTTTAGCGTTTTTCTACGTAAAACACTGAGAAGACACGTTTTCAGTAACTTTGTTTTGGATTCCCATATAGAGTGATTTCCTTATTATTTATCATTTTGGTGACATGCTAAAAAAACACTCAAAACACAGATTTCTGTTAAGGTCGTTTAATTTCCTCATATAGGAGGCTTTGCATGCACTTTAGGGTTGGGTCCGAAAAAAAAAGCTGAAATTAATTTTTTTGATAATATTGTTTTATCATATGATTGCCCTGAATTTTCCCAGAATTTTGGTATCTCGGTACATATGAAGATGAATAAAAAAAAAATCCTATTCCGAAAAAAATGCTGAAATGAACTTTTTTGATAATATCATATGATTGCTCTGAATTTATCAATTAAAAGTGTTATTCATGCATTTATTAATTTTGGTATGTAAGAAATTTCTCTATATACACGAGTTTTTGCGTTTATTGCCTCGTGGTTCTTTTAAAACTATAAAACACTCATTATACACGTTTCTCGTAATGTTCTTTTGTTTCCCAATATAGAGTGCTTTCCATCCATTTTCGCATTTTTTGTAGGTAACAAGCTGAGAAACACTCAAAATATATATTTTTGGTAATGTTATTCTATTTCTTCATATTGGTTGGCTTGCATCCGTTTTAGCGTTTTTCTTCGTAAATCACTGAAAAGACACGTTTTCAGTAATATTGTTGAAATTGCTGAAAAAAACACTCAAAAGACAGATTTCTGGTAAAGTGTAATTTCCCCATATAGGTGGCTTTGCATGCACTTCTGGGTTTGGTACATAATTCCGGAAAAAAGCTAAAAAAAAATTTTTTTATAATGTGTTTTTTACATAATTTCCCTGAATTTTGCCTGAATTTTGGCATCTTTATAACTATGTAGATGAATAAAAAAAAATCTATTTTTTTAGTTATTTATTTTTTCTCTATTTGTGGGTTTTAGTTTTTTGGTACTTAAGGAACTTAAAAACAATCATAATACACGATTTTCGTAATGTCCTTTCGTTTCCCAAACATAGGGTTCTTTGCATGTACTCGTATTTAAGCGTTTCTATAGGTAACATGATCAAAAACACTCAAAATACATGTTTTTTTGTAATGTTTTTGTGTTTCTCCATAAAGGGTGTTTTGCATGCGTTTTAGCGTTTCAGTATGTAAGGAGATGAAAACACTTAAAGGCAAGTTCTTGGTAAAATTTAGTTTTATTTCCATGTAATGTGATTGCCTGCTTTATAGTGCTTTATTGCCTAACACGCTCAAAAACACTCAAAAGACACTCTTCTGGTAATGTCTTTTTTTTTTTTCCACATAAAGCTAGTTTCGCATGCAATTTGGGGTTTTGGTAACTAAGAATGTGAAAAACACTCAAAATACACGCATTTGGTAAGGTTGTTCTGTATCTCAATTAAGAGTGTTATTCATGAGTTTCAGCGTTTTGGTACCTAAGAATCTCAAAAACACTCATAATGCACGTTTCTCGTAATGTCGCTCTTTTTCTTCATATAGGGTGCTTTACATGCATTTTGGCATTTTTTTCACGTAATAGCTGAAAAACACTGAAAATACACGCTTTTGGTAATAAGAACATAAGAACATAAGAAATAAGTAAATCTACAAGAAGAATCTGCTAATATTGACTCCATTATTTTACACTCAACAGAAGTTAAGCTGACAGGTTAGACGTTAAAGTTTTTTCTCCTTTCTTAAAGGTAGGTACTATATTCGCCTGCCTCCGAATCACCGATACCTCACATGACTAAAGTGATTTCCTAAGGACAGAAACTAACAGATTACTTATAACCTTTTTCCTTTCCTTAAATACTGTGGAATATATTTCATCTGGTCCTGGTGACTTGAACTTTTCAACTTATCTATCTCCTGTTCCACTATCTCTTTTAGTTATGGTAATATCTGTCAGCTTCTCATCCTCTTCTATTCTAAATATCTTCTCACTATTTGGCAAATCCTGCATGTTTTCCTGGGCAAAGACAATTAAAAAATACTCGCTCACAATTTTACTAATCTCTAATTCATTATATTATGGCCTTAAAACCACTTCCCCTGTCTTTAATCTCATATATACTACTCCTTCGCCCAATGTAGTGTTTTAACCTCAGTCATCCTTTTAGGATCATTCTTCTGCGATCTTTTTCTTCTCTAAGGGATGTTCCCTAACTGTCCTGAATGTAATTTATCAACGAATTATTTATTTCGCTTCTCCATAAAGGGTGTTTTGCATGGGTTTTAGCGTTTCTGTACATAAGAACCTATAAAACACTTTTTTAGTAATGTTGTTTTGTATTCCTTTATAGATTTCTTTCCATGTTTTTTAGCGTTCTGGTGTCTAGCACGTTGAAAAACACTCAAAAGGCACGTTGATGATAATGTCGTTTCGTTTCCCGATAAAGGGGGCTTCCAATGCATTTTGTCTTTTGGTACTTAACAATATGAAAAAGAGTTTAAGTAAAAGTTTTCGGTAGAGTTGTTTTTCCATATAAAGTGCTAATCATGTGTTTTTGAGTCTTGGTACCTAAAAAGCTCAAAATCTCTCATAATACACTTTTCTCGTAATGTCCTTTGTTTTCTCCATGTAGGATGCTTTGCGTGTAATTTGGCATTTTTGTACTTAACAAGCACAAAAACAATCAAAATACAAGTTTTTGGTAATGTTATTCTGTTTCTCCATAAAGGTTGTTTTGCATGCGTTTCAGCGATTTCGCACGTAAGAAGGTCAAAAACACTCTAAAGATACTTTCTTGGTAATGTTGTTTTATATTGCCAAATAGGGTACTTTCAATGCTTTTTAGCATTTTGATTCCTAACACTCAAGTAAACACTCAAAAGACACGTTTCCTGTAATATAGTTTTGCTTCTTCATATAGGGATCTGCATGGATTATGATGTTTTGCTACATAATATGAGAAACGCTCAAAATAAAGGTTTCAGGTAATGTTGTTCTTTTTCTCTATATAAGGTGCTATTCATGCATTTTAGCGTTTTGGTACTTAGGAAGCTCAAAAACACTAATAAAACTTTTTTCTCTTAATGTCTTTCTATTTCCCCATATAGGATGCTTCGTATGTATTTTGACGTTTTGGTACATAACAAGGTAAAAAAAAAATAAATAAATAAAAACACGTTTTTGGTGATGTTCTGTTTCTCTTTTAAGAGATATAGAATATATTCAATTTTCATTCAAGCGGTTTAGTGTTTGGTACCTAAGAGACTCAAAACACTGACAATGCACGTTTCTCGTAGTGTTCTATCGTTTCCCCATACAGGGTGCTTTACATGCATTTTTAATATGATGTACGTAACAGACTAAAAAAGACTCAAAATACACGTTTTTGATAAGATTTTTCTATTTGGTAAGGTTCTTCGTGTTTATTGCACGTGTTTTAGCGTTTTGGTACGTAAAAAGTTTAAAACACTTAAAAGACATGCTTATTATTTTGCATTTCTATATAAGGTGTTTTCTATGCTATTTAGCATTTATGTGAAAAACACATAAAAACACATTTCTTACATTATTGTTAAATTTTCTCGTATAGCGAGCAAGCATTATGATGTTTTGCTACCTGACAATGTGAAAAACATTCAAATTACACGATTTTGGTAATTTGTTTCTCTTTCTCCATACAGTGTGCTACTCATTTATTTTAGCGTTTTGGTACCTAAGAAGCTAGAAAAAAAAAATTCATAATACACGTTTTTTGTTATGTCCTTTCATTTCCTCATATAGGTTCTTTTTTATGCTTTGGTACCTAACAGGGTATTTGCATGTATTTGGACATTTTAGTTCGTAAGAACCTAAAAAAAAAGAAACACTCCAGATACACGTTTTAGTAAATTTGTTTTGTATTCCCCTATAGGGTGATTTCGTTGCTTCTTACTGATTTGGTACCTAACACGCACAAAAAAATAACAAAAGACAAGTTTCTAGTTATTTCGTTTCGATTCTTCATATAGGTTGCTTTACATGCATGTTGGCGTTTTGGTAATTATCAATGTAAACAAACACACGTTTTTGGTAAGGTTGTTTTTTTTTCTTCAGAGGACTATTGAAGCTTTTTACTGATTTGGTACTTAAGAAAGTAATAAAAAAAAATAACAACAAACGTTTCTCGTAATGTCCTTTCATTTCCATATTTTTTTTTGTGTTTTGTTTGATTATAGGCGATTTTGTACATAATACGCTCAAAGACACTCAAAATACACGTTTTTGGTAAATGTATTCTGTTTCTCTATATATGGTATTTTCATGCGTTTTTAATGTCGTTTCATATATCTATTTCTCCATATAGGGTGTTATTCATGCGTTTTACCCTTTTGATACTAAAAAGGTCAAAAACACTCATAATACACGTTTCTCGTAATGACTTCATTTTTTCCCATATAGGGTATTTTCGATTCCTTTAGGCGTTTTTTACGTAACAATCTTACAAAACACTCAAAATATTTGTTTTTGGTAATGTTATTCTGTTTCTCCATAAAGGATGTTTTCTATGTTTTTTTTTTTTTTTTATCGTTTTGGTACGTAGGACACTCAAAAGAAACGTTTTCTTAATGTTGTTTTGTATTCCCATATCAGGTGATTTTGTATGCTTTTTAGCATTTTTGTGCCTAACACGCTGAAGAACATATTCTAGATACGTTTCTGAAATCTAGTTTCCTTTCCCCAAATAGGGGGCTTTACATGCATTATGGCGTTTTGATTCATAACAATGTGAAAACACTGAAAATTTACGTTTTTGGTAATGTTATTTCATATAGAGTGTTATTCATGCATTTTAGCGACTTCGTATCTAATAAGTAAAAAAAAAAAACACCAATAGTACACATTTTAATAACGTCTTTTCATTTTCCGATTTAAGATATTATATATGCATTTTGGAGTTTTTCTACTTAACTAACTCAGAAACATTCGAAATATTTGTTTTTGATATTATTTCTCCATATATTTTTTTTTCATAAGATTTAGCGTTTCCGTACGTAAGAAAGTCAAAAATAATGAAAACACACTTTCATGGTAAAGTTGTTTTGTTTTCCTTTATAGGGTGCTTTCCATGCTTTTTAGCGTTTTGGTGCCTAGGACACCAATAAACATTCAAAAGGCACTTTTCTGGAAATCGCGTTTCCTTTATATATATATATATATATATATATATATATATATATATATATATATATATATATATATATATATATATATATATATATATATATATATATATATATATATATATATATATATATATATATATATATATATATATATATATATATATATATATATATATATATATATATATATATATATATATATATATATATATATATATATATATATATATATATATATATATATATATATATATATATATATATATATATATATATATATATATATATATATATATATATATATATATATATATATATATATATATATATATTAAAAAATCCTATTTTTTTATATTTTTATTTTTTTTCTAAATAAAGAATTTTATTTGTGCCTTTTAGCCTCTTGGTACTTAAGGAAATTAAAAAATCACTCATAATACAAGTTTCTCGTAATGTCCTTTTGTTTCAGAAAACATAATGTTCTTTGCATGTATTTAAGCGTTTTTATAGATAACATGATCAAAAACATTAAAAATACAATTTTTTGGTAATGTTGTTCTGTTTCTCCATAAAGTTTGTTTTGCATGCGTTTTAGCGGATTGGTATATAAGGAGCTCAAGTTTTTGGTATAAATTCGTGTTATTCCAATGTAATATGATTGCCCTGCTTTTTAGTGCTTTATCGCCTATCACGCTCAGAAACACTTAAAAGACACTTTTCTGGTAATGTCATTTTTTTCTCACATAAAGGTTGTTTAGCATGCAATTTGGGGTTTTGGTAACGAAGAATGTGAAAAGCACCCATAATACACACATTTAGTAAGGTTGTTCTGTTTCAGCATTTTGATATCTAGGAACCTTCTCCATATACACGAGTTTTTGTGTTTTTTGCCTTTTGGTTCTTTTTAACTATAAAAAAAACCTTATTATATACTTTTCTTGCAAATTCCTTTTGTTTTCCAATATAGAGTGCTTTCCATCAATTTTCGCGTTTATTGTAGGTAACAAGCTCAAAAACACTCAAAATATACCTTTTTGGTAATGTTTTTCTATTTCTTGATATTGGTTTGCATCCGTTTTAGCGTTTTTTTTACGTAAAACACATAAAAAACACGTTTTCAGCAATTTTGTTTTGGATTCTCATATAGAGTGAGTTCCTTATTATTTATCGTTTTGGTGCCTAACATGCTGAAAAACACTCAAAAAACAGATTTTTTGTTAAGATCGTTTAATTTCTTCATATAGGAGTCTTTGGATGCACTTTAGGGTTTGGTACATAACAGTCCGAAAAAAGCTAAAACTAACTTTTTTGATAATTTTCTTTTATCATATAATCGTCCTGAATTTTCCCAGAATTTTGGCATATCGGTACATATGAAGATGAATAACAAAAAAAAGAAATCCTATTTTTTTTCATTTTATTACTTCTTTTTTCTAAATAAAGAGTCTTATTTGTGGGTTTTAGCTTTTTGGTACTTAAGGAAATTAAAAACACCTATAATACACATTTCTCGTAGTGTCCTTTCGTTTCGCAAACATAAGGTTCTTTGCATGTATTTGAGCGTTTTTATAGATAACATGATCAAAAACACTCAAAATATATGTTTTTGGTAATCTTATTTTGTTTCTCCATAAAAGGTGTTTTGCATGCATTTTAGCGTTTTGGTATGTAATGAGCTCAAAAACACTTAAAGGCAAGTTTTTGGCAAAAGTTGTTTTTATTCCCATGTAATGTGATTGCCTTGCTTTTTAGTGCTTTATTGCATAACACGCTCAAAAACACTCAAAAGACACTTTTCTGGTAATATCATTTCTTTTCCCACATAAAGCTAGTTTTGCATGGAATTTGGGGTTTTGGTAACTAAGAATGTGAAAAAAAACTCAAAACACAGGCATTTAGTAAGGTTGTTCTATTTCTTAATTAAAAGTGTTATTCATGATTTTCAGCATTTTGGTATGTAAGAAACTTTTCTAATACACACATATGGTAAGGTATTTCTGTTTCAAAAGTAAAAGTGTTATTCATGAGTTTCAACTTTTTGCTATGTCAGAAACTTATTTATGTACACGAGTTTTTGAGTTTTTTACCTTGTGGTTCTTCTCAAACTATAAAACACTCATACACGTTTCTCGTAATGTTCTTTTCTTTGCCAATATAAAGTTCTTTCCATCCATTTTTGCATTTTTTTTTTGTAGGTAACAAGCTCAAAAACACATCAAAATATATCTTTTTGGTAATGTAATTCTATTTCTTCATATTGGTTGGTTTACATCCGTTTTAGCGTTTTTCTTTGTAAATCACTGAAAGACACGTTTTCAGTAATATTTTTGAAATTGCTGAAAAACACTCAAAAGACAGGTTTCTGGTAAAGTCGTGTAATTTCCCGATATAGGAGGATTTTCCTGCACTTCGAGGTTTGTACATAACTCCGGAAAAAATCTAATATTATTTTTTTATGATGATTTCTTTTTATAAAATTTCCATGAATTTTGTCAGAATTTTGGCATCTCAGTACCTATGAAGATGAATAACAAAAAAAAAAATCTCTCTGTAAAGAGTGTTATTTGTGGGTTTTAGCTTTTTGGTACTTAAGGAACTTAAAAACACACTTATAATACACGATTTTCGTAATGTCCTTTTGTTATACAAACATAGGGTTCTTTACATGTATTTAAGCGTTTTTATAAGTTACATGATCAAAAACACTCAAAATACATGTTTTTCGAAATGTTATTCTGTTTCTCCATAAAGGGTTTTGCATGCGTTTTAGCGATTTGGTATGTAAGGAGTTAAAAAACACTTAAAGGCAAGTTCTTCGTAGAAGTTGGTTTTATTCCCATGTAATGTGATTGTTTTGCTTTTTAGTGCTTTGTTCCATATCACGCTCAAAAACACTAAAAAGACACTTGTTTGGTAGTCATTTTTTTTTCCCATATGAAGGTAGTTTCGCATGTAATTTGGCATTTTCGTAACTAAAAATGTGAAAAACACTCAATATACACAATTTGGTAAGGTAGTTCTGTTTATCGATTAAAAGTGTTATTCATGCATTTCATCTTTTTTTTCTATGTAAAAAATTTTTCTATATACACGAGGTTTTGCGTTTATTGCCTTGTGGTTCTTTTAAAACTATAAAACACTCATTATACACGTTTCTCGTAATATCCTTTTGTTTCCTAATATAGAGTGCTTTACATTCATTTTTTCATTTTTTTGTAGGTAACAAGCTCAAAAACACTCAAAATATATCTTTTGGTAATGTTATTCTATTTCTTCATATAGGTTGGTTTGCATCCGCTTTAATGTTTTCTATGTAAAACACTGAAAAGACACGTTTTCAGTAATTTTCTTTTGGATTCACATATTGACTGACTTTCATATTATTTATCGTATTGGTGCCTAACATGCTGAAAAACACTGAAAAGACAGGTTTCTGGTAAAGTCGTTTAACTTTTTTATATAGGTGGCTTTGCAAGCACTTTAGGGTTTGGTACATAACAATCCGAAAAAAAAAGCTATAATTAACTTTTTTGTTAATATTCTTTTTTCCAAATAAATTCCCTGAATTTTGGCACAATTTTGGCATCTCGGTATCTATAAAGATAAATAACCAAAAAAAAAAATCATATTTTTTTATTTTTTGTTTATTATTTTTTTTTCTAAATAAAGAGTGTTACTTGTGGGTTTTAGCTTTTAGGAACTGAAGGAACTTAAAAAACACTCATAATACACGTTTCTCGTAATGTCCTTTCGTTTCCCAAACATAAGGTTCTTTGTATGTATTTAAGCGTTTTTATAGATAACATGATCAAAAACACTCAAAATACATGGATTTGGTAATATTATTCTGTTTCTCCATCAAATGTATTTTGCATGCGTTTTAGCGTTTTGGTATGTAAGGAGCTCAAAAAACACTTAATGGCAATTTCTTGGTAAAATTTGGCTTTATTCCCATGTAATGTGATTGCCCTTCC